>NC_140167.1:200422043-200553463 GCF_963971535.1 Notolepis coatsorum | reverse complement strand
GAGAGAGAGAGAGAGAGAGAGAGAGAGAGAGGGAGGGAGGGAGGGAGGGAGGGAGGGAGGGAGGGAGGTGAGGGAGGGGGTATGGGAGGGAGGGAGAGAGAGGGAGGGAGGGATGGAGGAAAGGAGGGGGGCAACCTAGGGAGAGAGGGCCAAGCAACAGCAGAGGTGTATCCATTTCAAAGACAACACCGCCCCCTGCTGTCTCTATTCGCACATCAACCCCATTGCCCCACAGTGCGTCATCACGCAGCCACTCCTCCCATGACGTCAGCCGACGTGCTCACACAACATGAACCCCAATTCCCAGAATTCCCCGTACCGAATCATAGTCCGCCATTAAGAATGGCTTCCCGCGAGACGTCGCCACAGGCTTACGTCACGTTTACACACACAAGGTCCCGCTGTCAGCAAAAATAGCATCACGCGATATTCCCAGAGACTCCCAGCATGCAACATTGTTAGCACAGGTAGCTTTAGCATGTTAGCATAGTTAGCTTAGCACTTTTAGCATAGTTAGCTGTCCACTGCTAACACCATTAGCTTAATACTGTTAGCCCAATTAGCTTAGCTCAATGTTGCTATCGCTCGATTAGCCTAGCACGGCTAGTTAGCTTAGCCTAGCCCCTTACAATAGCGTTTCCTACACGGCCCACTATCCTGTTGATTTGAGCGGCACAACACATCGCGACGTTTTGCACAACCCAGTCATACCCTATAACATAATTTTAAATTTATTAAGCATTCGTTCATAAACCCTACAGTATCATTTTCTCATTTGCACGCCCGTCCGGCCCCGGCCGGCTCCGTATTTTAAATCTAACGCTCCCGATCCAGCCCCGTATTTCAAATCTAACGCACCCCCTCTAGGCCCCCACCAAGCAGATGCTCCTAGTGACGTCATCAGTGGTGGCCGCGATCTGCCATTTATACATCGAAGCAGAAGAAGAACCCTGCGTTCTTTGATCTTTACCACATTAAACCACGACCTCATTACCACTGATTCAAAAAAATTCAAATAACGTGACACATCCTTTTGGTTCCATCTCACTCGCCATTCACTCAATTCATTCGATATCGCAACGCAGCGTCCATACGGTATGTACGACGTTCTCGCGGACAGTGTTATGGTGTCCCCGCGGCCGTACCCGTCCCTAGAGTTATCATAATGATACAAAAAATACCGGCATCCACTCCATAACCTCTAGCAGACTCATTCACACACATCCTCTCTCATCCACACAGTTACACTCATACTTTCATTCAGCAACATAATCATTCTTAGCACTGGTTAACCTTGTACATCATGCAGCATCATTTGGTAGCCTTTCAGCCACCATGGATGAAGCTATAAGTTCCGTCATCTCAACACATCAGTCGTACTAAACATTATTAGCCCCAAGCATTCCCCGTTAGCTTGCAACGTAGCTTAGCATGTATTAGCCCTGCTTTGTATAGCAGTAGCTTCCCGGGTATAAAACGGCTTTATTCCGTATACTGCAACAACATAGTAATCCGCGACGTTTAGCGTTATGATGACGTACGTTTGATCATAGCTATGATACCATGCATGTGTCATCCTATTTCATCTTAACAACATATATACATTGTTACATACCAAAGTCCTTTAAATATATAATGCCTCATCGCTTTCTAAGTGCAGGTTTTTAGTTCGAACATAAGCGCAGTTCTTTCCAACCCCCCAGTGCACAAGTGCTAATTTTTCCGAGGTTTAAGAGGACTACCTTACGCGCTCCAGATCCCTTGTTCCGTATGAATTAAACGGATTCGTACGACGTCGATTTGTCTTTAGCAACGTACAAACCAGACGTCTCCAGTTATTGTCATTGCATTTGAACCTACGATTCTAAACAAGGGTCTCTGTCGCCTAACCTGGCGCAATCCTCCAGCCCCTCAGCAGTGCGCGACCTGAACCATTTTATCGTCCAACCCGATCGCGCCAATCCCCTTCATTTCATTAGCGCCGATACGGCTGTGCGCTCAATCGTTTAACTCGATCGCGCCAATCCCCTTCATTTCATTAGTGCCGATACGGCTGTGCGCTCAATCGTTTAACTCGATCGCGCCAATGCAACCATTCCCTACCCCTGTTCGAAATCTGCCCAAACAAACCCCGACAATACAGACACATCTCCAACTCACCGTTTGACCCCTGCTGGTTGTTGTTGCTCGAGGATGGTGTAGTCAGGCGTCGTTGCTCTGCTCTGAGAGTTTTTGAAGTTCTGTTGTGTCCTTGTCCTGGGTTCCGTTCGGAAGTACAGACCGGCAGTCACGGCGCCAGATTAATGTATCTTCTCAATGATTCTATGTTATAGCTATATGCTCGTTCTCTAATGTATAGTGGAATAGCTTACTCTGCTCGTTGTATTTCCCGTTAAAGTAACAGTTCATTCAAATGTGGTCCGTTGGAAATCACGTGGAGGCGGAGACAGCGCTGCCGGTGAAAACGGTTCTGACCGTTGCTTTATTGGAATATCCAACAGCTTAATCAATCAGGTTTACAGCAATCAATTATTTCTATTTCTTAATCAGCTCGTCTCGAAGGTTTCTTTCTCGGCTCTGTTCTCGAACTCTGGTGGGGTGGATTCTCCGTCTCTGATTTTCCGTTCTCTCTGCGTGTCTCTCTGCGTCTCGGTGTCTCCGTGTCTCTGTGTTCCCTCCATCATTCAACCTGTAGGTTTTATAGAGAAGAGAGAATCCCCCCCCACCCTTGCCCCATCCAATGCCGTCACCCCAGAGAGCCTGCTTTTCTATTGGCTAGAAGGTCTCCCCTCTAAGTGAGTCATTTGGGTCTTGCGAAACAGCGTTACAAGGTGACCTTACAGAGGGGACAGGAACTAGTCTTCTCTTAGAATGATCTACCCAAGTGTCCCTGAATGCGACCCTCATATCGATTGAAATAATGGGCTGTTTGGACTGCTTAGCTAAAGTAAACAGAACTCTGGTGCTGGCCTTCAGGCCTGACTTAAAGTTAAGTATTGGGCCCTCCATCCCACTTTGTTGTGGGGAAAGAGGTTTCATCCTGTGGTCTCAGTACATCTGTATGAAACGATCACCCTTCCTTTGAACTGTGGGGCTGTGTAGTCATAAAATCTCTTCTAAACCTTACACAAACACGTGTTTCTGCTGGTCTCAGCTTATTTGAAGGCTATCCACATTTGTCCTTCCCTGACCTGTATTCAGTGTTTCCCCTCCGTACATCTCAAGGTAGCTTTTGGCCATCTGTCACCATTTAGACTGAGGCCAGTTAACAGCCTTCTTGTTGACTCAAATGTATGGTTAACCTAACAGGTGATTTGGCATGGCTGGGAGTCTCTATTTTTCTAAGAGAAAATAACCTAGTTCTTTGCTATTTCATATATGTGCATAATTTCTATTGTTTAATGTACAGGTTTTATTTAGATAAATATACGACACACGTTCATTTTATAATGCTCACTCTCCGCTAGCACTGCACGTGTTGTTTACCTGTGTAGCGTAAATGAGCTATCGGATCGGAGCATAGACTTGCATACTCGCCGATACCCGATCCAGCATTTTAGGCTGTATCGGAGGCATTTCCAATACTGCTATCGGTATCAGAACAACTCTAGTCTCAAGTGGTCTCAAAGAGGAATTTTTAAAAACGTTGATACAGAGAGGTTTATGGGTGACATAAATCAGTGCTTCCCAATCCTCTCCTCGGAGCACCCCAGACATTCCATGTATTTGTTAAATTCCACCACCAGTACACCTGATTCAACTTAACAAGCCCTTTATTAGTTGAATCAAGGTGTGCTGGTGGTGGAATTTAACAAATACATGGAATGGCTGGGGTGCCTCGAGGAGAGGTTTGAGAACCACTGACATAAATGACTGTGACTGGAGTCATGTCATGTCTGAGGCTGATGTTCAGATAGCTTTGTACTCACCTATAGACTTTAAGCTGTAGTAAATAAACACGCTCCATTCAAGAGGGTTCGCATTAACTTTGACACAGTGTGTCACTCCATCCTCCTCCAAAGGCTGCACCAACTGGGTGTTGAGGGCACAGCACTTTACTGGTTCTCCTCCTACCTCACTGACAGACATCACTTCATCTCCCTCTCCGGCCACCACACCTCATCCCCCTCCCCCGTCACACAGGGGGTCCCCCAAGGCTCAGTCCTCGGCCCCCTGCTCTTCATCTGCTATACATTCTCCCTCTTGGTCACATCATTCGTAAATACCACCTCAACTTCCACTGTTACACTGATGACACCCAAATATACATAAGTACACAATCCCCCCACAACCCTCCTCTCAGTCACATTGAGTCCTGCATCTCCGAACTTCAAACCTGGATGACTCATAACCTTCTCAAACTAAACAGAGACAAGACGCAACTCTTCACTATCGGCACAAAAACCACCCTCAGCAGATCCGGACCCATCACACTTACCATCAATGACTCCACCATCACCCCTCCCCCCTAGTCCGCAACCTCGGTGTCATCCTCGACCCCACCCTCTCATTTGACCCCCATGTCCGCTCCACTTTTAAAACATCATACTTTCACCTCTGCAACATTGCCAAAATTCGTCACTGCCTCTCCCCCCCTGCTGCTGAATCCCTCATACACGCCTTCATTTCCTCCCGCCTTGACTATTGCAACTCCCTCCTCACTGGCATCACCTCCCGCTCCCTCCATAAACTGCAGATGGTCCAGAACTCAGCCGGCCGCCTCCTCACTAACACCCGGCCCTGCGAACACATCACTCCTGTCCTCCACTCTCTCCACTGGCTCCCGATCAAAGAACGCATCAACTTCAAAACACTACTCACCTTCAAAGCCCTCCATAGCCTGGCCCGCCCCTACCTCACTGACCTCCTTCTCCCTTACCGCCCCACCCGTTCCCTCCGGTCCTCCTCCACTGCCTCCCTCACTGTCCTGACATCCAAACTTAAAAACATTGGTGATCGGGCCTTTTCTCGCACTGCACCCCAACTCTGGAACTCCCTCCCTCAGTCCATCAGAGACTCCCCCACACTCTCCACCTTCAAATCCTGCCTCAAAACCCACCTGTTCTCCCTAGCCTTCAACCCCCCCCCACCCATAACCCCCCCCTCTTCATGCATACGTTCACATGTTATACCGTGGTGAATATAAGTATAGTTTTAGAGTGATCCTGCCTAATCCCAGAAAACAACGATATGGAGCAATACGTGAATTTCACTAAAAGCGTTGGCGTTTCTCACCTGGACACGCTACTATTTCCAAATCAAATGTATATAATAGGTATTATGTTTCATCATGAATGCATGAAAGGGGGGGGGGGGTAGTTTTTTGATGCTTTGATCGTCACCAACGGCATACGTTGTGGAGTAACGTTACACACACACGTTGCGATCGATGTGAAATCATGGTTGGATCAAAGCAGGATTGATGTCTTATAGTCCTAACCTTCACTAGGAGGTACCCCAAAAAGAATATCCCAATTGTCTGATCCCGAGTCCCAGTATTGGTGTCCATCGTGTCGCCAACATAATCCACCACAACAGATGCATCGGGGGCATTTGGTGCTTCCCATTTAAGAACAGAGGAATGTGTGGAGTTAGCAGATAACCTGAACAGCTTCTACTGCAGGTTTGATACACACACCTTCACTCAGGAGAGGGAGGAGCTGACCACCATTCTCCTGTGTAAAGCAGCGACTAGCACCAACCTAGAGTTTCACCCTAGGGAGGTGGAAAGGGTGCTCAAGAGAACAAACCCCCATAAGGCCCCAGGTCCTGACAACATCAGTGGGCGCTTGCTGAAGGTCTGCCATGAGCAGCTGGCTGAGGTCTTCTGTAACCTCTTTAACCGATCCTTGTCTGAACACTCCATACCAACCATATGGAAGTCCTCCATCATTTGCCAAGTCCCTAAGAAAACTAACCCCACCTGCAATAATGCCTACCGCCCTGTAGCTTTAACATCTCTGGTGATGAAGAGCTTTGAAAGGCTCATTCTACCTCGGCTACAGAGGGAGGTTAGTGGGCACACAGACCCACTCCAGTTTGCATACAAGCAGCAGAGAGGTGTGGATGATGCAATGATAACCCTGCTGCATCACACCTAGACACAGCTGGAGAAGCCCAAGTCCTTTGTTAGGATGGTATTCGTGGACTTCTCAAGTGCATTCAACACTGTGCAACCTCATCTGATGGGACAGAAACTCCTCCGGATGAATGTCATCCCCCACCTCATACTGCTCATTCTCTCCTTCCCCACAAATAGACACCAGACCGTTAGATTCAACGGCAACTACAGCTCCAACAGAACGGTATCCACCGGGGCACCACAGGGAACTGTCATCTCACCAGTCCTGTTCACTCTGTACACCGACGACTGGAGCAGCTCAGACCCTGAGATGCTCTTCATCAAATACTCTGATGACAGTCATCGTTGACACCACCAACTCCAATGACCGCATCATTGGAGAAATGAGCAGGTTCGCAGAGTGGTGTAAGAACAATTTCCTGGACCTAAACCCCAGCAAAACGAAGGAACTGCTGGTGGACTTCAGGCGTGACCCCACAACTCCCCCAGCTCTGGAGATAAATGGCCAGAAAATAGAGCGCGTTGAGGAGTATAAATATCTTGGCACCACCATCGACCATAAGCTCACCTTCAAGACCAACACAGATAACATCCACTCTAAGTGCCAACAGCGACTGTTCTTCCTCAGGAAGATGAGGAAGCTTCAGGTCCGACCATCAATCCTGCAGGCTTTCTACAACTCCTTTGTGGAATCGATAATGTCCTTTAACATCACATCATGGTTTGGAGTGATGCGTGCCATCAACCGGACACCTCTCGACAGGGTCGTTAAGATCAGCGGCAAGATCATTGGGAAGGACCAGGAGCCCCTCAGCAGCATCCACAAGAAACGCACAGTTAAAAAGGCCTCCCAAATAGTTGAGGACAACACACACACCCTTCACACCCATTACAAACTAATGCCCTCATGCCGTCGATACAGAGCTTCATCATTAAACAAAAGGGGCTTAGGTAGCTTCGTGCCAACCTCCATCAGACTGCTGAACACCTAGGTGGAGGCCGGACTGCCCCCCCCCCCTCCCAAGGACTTTGGACTACTTAAAATAGACTCCCCTGACATATATAGGACATATATCACCTGTACTACTATTATTTATTATTTATATACACATAGAACTGCTCCACATGGATTTTAATATATCATGCTTTAAGTACTGTAGTTTTAATGTAGTTGGTGTTTTTTTTATATAGTGGTCTTTTTACTGTAGTTTTAACGAAGCTGGTGTTTTTTTTATAGTGGTGAGTGTCTATGTATTGTGACTGTATGTTTGTATTTTAACCACTGCACAAATGAAGTTCCGAAAGGAAAATAAAGTAATTTGAAGTTGAAGTTGAAGTTAAAGTTACGAGGTCGTTTTAGGTTTTCATTTAATTATCTTTGACTCGCCAAAACCCTCAGACTCCATTTTTATTTTAAGTCCATATTTCAAAGAATGCCAAGAATTAAAGACAAGTAGCCTACTGTGAGCTCCTATACTGTGAGCTGACAGTTTATTATCTTCTAATGTATTGGCTCTCTCACTACTTTGAGTGTGAAATGGCACAATGGCTCCTTGGCAGCAGTACAGACAGTCAGCTTTGATTTGAGCATATTTTCCATGAAAGAGCTAAGGCCTTTTTTTACACTGTATATTGTACAGTCCCCTGATCTTCAGGGGAACTGAAAGTATTTGGACAGATTCAACTTATATTAAATTCAGTATGGTAGTGCTTTTCAGTCAATTTAATTATATACAAAAAAGGCTGGGGTTCTTTCACCTAAGGGGGGGAACAGGGTGTCTGTTCCAATAGTTCCTAGGATTCAAGGTTCACTGGTAGGAAGTTGAACCCCTGCTGATCTAAATCATGTAGCTGGAAAATCACTATTACCAGAATACCCTGAAGACTCTCGCAGGAGCACTCATTCAAGGGTACTACGACTACCTCATGGTACCAAAGCACCTCAAAGGCACTAAAAACCAGATTACAAACATCTCAAAACAAACTAGTCAGACTACTGCTTGACCTGACTCGTAGAACCCACCTCACCCCTGCCCACTTTGACAACCTAGGATGGCTTAGAGTAGACGACAGAGTACAGCAACTTGCAATGGGCCTGGTCTACAAGATACACTACACAAGCAAGGTACCCATGTACATGTCAAAATACTTCCCAAAGGTCAGTGAATACCACGATCACAACACCAGAGGGAGCTCCACAAATCATGTAAAACCCAGATTCGGCTCAAACAAGGGACTAAACACGTTTCGCAATTATGCCACATCAATGTGGAACGCCCTACCTACAGCTGTAAAGGAATGTGAATCACTACCCACTTTCAAAACCACTCTCAAAGAACACCTACGGGAGACTGCAATTTGAAACTGGCCCCTACAAATGTCCTAACCCAGTTGTACAGTAAATTACCAAGTATGGCTTTGTCAGTATTCCAATGTACAGTGTACAGTGTCCCTCACCCACCCCCTACCCAACCCCCCCCCCCCCCCACCTCCAATGTACAGTCCCCATCATTCTAAACTAAAGGCTTATACGGTACATGCATGTAGTATGCAAAATTATTAGCGTAGAATAGATTAGATTAGATTAAAATGTATTGTCATTAAACAGCACAAGTACAGTACAACGAAAAAGTTTGGCATCCAACCAGAGTGCAAATGTAGCAGTAAAGTGCAACAGCAATAGCTATACAATGTAGTACAGGGGATTAAACTGGGGTACAAAATATACAAATTAGTACTACTAAGTAATAGTGCTCATAAGATGGATGTACAGAGTTGCAGTATAATAAATAAAGACAGTATGACTACTACTGGCCAGCAGCGTACTAGTAAGAGTAGGATATGTACAGATATAGATATAGTAGGGCGGCATTTGGTGCTTCCCATTTAAGAACAGAGGAATGTGTGGAGTTAGCAGATAACCTGAACAGCTTCTACTGCAGGTTTGATACACACACCTTCACTCAGGAGAGGGAGGAGCTGACCACCATTCTCCTGTGTAAAGCAGCGACTAGCACCAACCTAGAGTTTCACCCTAGGGAGGTGGAAAGGGTGCTCAAGAGAACAAACCCCCATAAGGCCCCAGGTCCTGACAACATCAGTGGGCGCTTGCTGAAGGTCTGCCATGAGCAGCTGGCTGAGGTCTTCTGTAACCTCTTTAACCGATCCTTGTCTGAACACTCCATACCAACCATATGGAAGTCCTCCATCATTTGCCAAGTCCCTAAGAAAACTAACCCCACCTGCAATAATGCCTACCGCCCTGTAGCTTTAACATCTCTGGTGATGAAGAGCTTTGAAAGGCTCATTCTACCTCGGCTACAGAGGGAGGTTAGTGGGCACACAGACCCACTCCAGTTTGCATACAAGCAGCAGAGAGGTGTGGATGATGCAATGATAACCCTGCTGCATCACACCTAGACACAGCTGGAGAAGCCCAAGTCCTTTGTTAGGATGGTATTCGTGGACTTCTCAAGTGCATTCAACACCGTGCAACCTCATCTGATGGGACAGAAACTCCTCCGGATGAATGTCATCCCCCACCTCATACTGCTCATTCTCTCCTTCCCCACAAATAGACACCAGACCGTTAGATTCAACGGCAACTACAGCTCCAACAGAACGGTATCCACCGGGGCACCACAGGGAACTGTCATCTCACCAGTCCTGTTCACTCTGTACACCGACGACTGGAGCAGCTCAGACCCTGAGATGCTCTTCATCAAATACTCTGATGACAGTCATCGTTGACACCACCAACTCCAATGACCGCATCATTGGAGAAATGAGCAGGTTCGCAGAGTGGTGTAAGAACAATTTCCTGGACCTAAACCCCAGCAAAACGAAGGAACTGCTGGTGGACTTCAGGCGTGACCCCACAACTCCCCCAGCTCTGGAGATAAATGGCCAGAAAATAGAGTGCGTTGAGGAGTATAAATATCTTGGCACCACCATCGACCATAAGCTCACCTTCAAGACCAACACAGATAACATCCACTCTAAGTGCCAACAGCGACTGTTCTTCCTCAGGAAGATGAGGAAGCTTCAGGTCCGACCATCAATCCTGCAGGCTTTCTACAACTCCTTTGTGGAATCGATAATGTCCTTTAACATCACATCATGGTTTGGAGTGATGCGTGCCATCAACCGGACACCTCTCGACAGGGTCGTTAAGATCAGCGGCAAGATCATTGGGAAGGACCAGGAGCCCCTCAGCAGCATCCACAAGAAACGCACAGTTAAAAAGGCCTCCCAAATAGTTGAGGACAACACACACACCCTTCACACCCATTACAAACTAATGCCCTCATGCCGTCGATACAGAGCTTCATCATTAAACAAAAGGGGCTTAGGTAGCTTCGTGCCAACCTCCATCAGACTGCTGAACACCTAGGTGGAGGCCGGACTGCCCCCCCCCCTCCCAAGGACTTTGGACTACTTAAAATAGACTCCCCTGACATATATAGGACATATATCACCTGTACTACTATTATTTATTATTTATATACACATAGAACTGCTCCACATGGATTTTAATATATCATGCTTTAAGTACTGTAGTTTTAATGTAGTTGGTGTTTTTTTTATATAGTGGTCTTTTTACTGTAGTTTTAACGAAGCTGGTGTTTTTTTATAGTGGTGAGTGTCTATGTATTGTGACTGTATGTTTGTATTTTAACCACTGCACAAATGAAGTTCCGAAAGGAAAATAAAGTAATTTGAAGTTGAAGTTGAAGTTAAAGTTACGAGGTCGTTTTAGGTTTTCATTTAATTATCTTTGACTCGCCAAAACCCTCAGACTCCATTTTTATTTTAAGTCCATATTTCAAAGAATGCCAAGAATTAAAGACAAGTAGCCTACTGTGAGCTCCTATACTGTGAGCTGACAGTTTATTATCTTCTAATGTATTGGCTCTCTCACTACTTTGAGTGTGAAATGGCACAATGGCTCCTTGGCAGCAGTACAGACAGTCAGCTTTGATTTGAGCATATTTTCCATGAAAGAGCTAAGGCCTTTTTTTACACTGTATATTGTACAGTCCCCTGATCTTCAGGGGAACTGAAAGTATTTGGACAGATTCAACTTATATTAAATTCAGTATGGTAGTGCTTTTCAGTCAATTTAATTATATACAAAAAAGGCTGGGGTTCTTTCACCTAAGGGGGGGAACAGGGTGTCTGTTCCAATAGTTCCTAGGATTCAAGGTTCACTGGTAGGAAGTTGAACCCCTGCTGATCTAAATCATGTAGCTGGAAAATCACTATTACCAGAATACCCTGAAGACTCTCGCAGGAGCACTCATTCAAGGGTACTACGACTACCTCATGGTACCAAAGCACCTCAAAGGCACTAAAAACCAGATTACAAACATCTCAAAACAAACTAGTCAGACTACTGCTTGACCTGACTCGTAGAACCCACCTCACCCCTGCCCACTTTGACAACCTAGGATGGCTTAGAGTAGACGACAGAGTACAGCAACTTGCAATGGGCCTGGTCTACAAGATACACTACACAAGCAAGGTACCCATGTACATGTCAAAATACTTCCCAAAGGTCAGTGAATACCACGATCACAACACCAGAGGGAGCTCCACAAATCATGTAAAACCCAGATTCGGCTCAAACAAGGGACTAAACACGTTTCGCAATTATGCCACATCAATGTGGAACGCCCTACCTACAGCTGTAAAGGAATGTGAATCACTACCCACTTTCAAAACCACTCTCAAAGAACACCTACGGGAGACTGCAATTTGAAACTGGCCCCTACAAATGTCCTAACCCAGTTGTACAGTAAATTACCAAGTATGGCTTTGTCAGTATTCCAATGTACAGTGTACAGTGTCCCTCACCCACCCCCTACCCAACCCCCCCCCCCCCCCCCCCCACCTCCAATGTACAGTCCCCATCATTCTAAACTAAAGGCTTATACGGTACATGCATGTAGTATGCAAAATTATTAGCGTAGAATAGATTAGATTAGATTAAAATGTATTGTCATTAAACAGCACAAGTACAGTACAACGAAAAAGTTTGGCATCCAACCAGAGTGCAAATGTAGCAGTAAAGTGCAACAGCAATAGCTATACAATGTAGTACAGGGGATTAAACTGGGGTACAAAATATACAAATTAGTACTACTAAGTAATAGTGCTCATAAGATGGATGTACAGAGTTGCAGTATAATAAATAAAGACAGTATGACTACTACTGGCCAGCAGCGTACTAGTAAGAGTAGGATATGTACAGATATAGATATAGTAGGGCGGCTAAGTGGCGCAGTGGGCAAGGCGCTTGCCACTAACGCAGGAGATGCTGGGTTCGAGCCCAGCTCTCGGCGTTGCTACCAGCTTGGCTGGTCGTTCATACTAACACAATTGGCAGTGATAGGGGTGGGAAAGCTGGTGGGTGGGGATTGGACGTTGTGGACAGCGACTCCTACAGGTCGGAAGTAACGGGGGCAGCGTGAGCCTCCCACGCGTTACTCCTCGCTGTCTGGTGAAAAGATGCGACAGGCTGCCTCCTCGTGTACCGGAGGGGACACGTGATGCAAGGCTTCTATCCTCACTACAGCCGACCAGTGGGAGGCATAGTCTAGCAACGTTCAAGACAGGGGAGGGGAGAAATGAAGGGGAGAATTGGCGATACGAAATTGGGATGGGAGAAAATAGAAATGCGATTAATTAGATTAATTAATTACAAATCCTGTAATTAATTAGATACATTTTTTTTATCGCCTGACAGCACTAATATATATATATAAAAGTGTCTTCCAAGATGGCAGCGTCTATGGCAGCTGTGGCGTTGCTGTGCCGTGTTTGTTTTGTTTATTATTCTAAAGAAGAATTGCTTATCACGTTCCTATGTGTTTTGTAAACATAATGGCGATTAAAGTAATCTGAATCTGAATGCTGTACTGTAAATATAAAGATATAAATGTAAACATGCAGTATATATACACCACTGTTGTACATGCTATCATACAGAGTATATGGGTACTGGGTATAGATGGTGAAAGCAATAGGATCAAGTATATGCAGCAGAGTTCAGAGTTGTACAGAATCGTATATTAGCATAGAATGTGGACATTGCCTCAGATTATTTTGGGGTATAACAAAAGAAAAGAAAACGTAGTTACAATCTTTTGGCTTATTAAGTAGTTGCCGTTTGAGCTATCAGCTAAATACCTAAAAAGAAAATCTATGGATTTGATTCCAATGGTAAGGAATCATGAATCACATAGGATTCAGGATCCATCATACCCAATTAACCACACGGCAGGTTGGGCGGGTGAACACGGCTCACTAAACCCCAACAAGCAGTACGTTCCCCCCCCCCCTGTGCCCGCTGTCAGGCCCTCGGTGTCCTTTCAGATTCATGGCCCGTGGTTATTGACCTGTTATTACTCTGTGACACCCTCTGTTCTCCTGCATCGCTGCATAATGAATTCAACATGGCTGGTTCCCTGGTCTGATGGCGCAGAGCCAGCGAGAGGCTGCAGGCCAGCTTCTCAGTGGCTAAAGGGAGACCGTTCTGGCATCTTACTCCGGAGCTAATCCATTGTCTTCCCCTCAGACTACAAAACAGTGTTTTTTGGCAGCTGCCGCTACTAGCTGAATTCTGCATTCGAGTTCATTTGTTTGACAAAAGACGTCTTGCAGTCTTTGTCTTTTAGCCTTTTGTTATCGCTAAACAATGCAGGGTTCGAGATCTTCATGTTAAGGTTGCGACCACCGTTTTCTAAACTAAAAAACACGACCCGTGGCGCTGAAGCGCGTTGCTCGACTTGGTGCCGTGAAGTTACCAATCCCTTGACAACCACTGAACTGAATGTCGACCCAGAAGCGCTACCGGAGTCTCATGGCCAGCACAGAGAGACTCAGAAGGAGCTTCTATCCCCAGGCCATCAGGATACTCAATGACTCTATGCAACACCATCAACCCCATCCATCTACACCAGGGGTCTCAAACTCAATTTACCTGGGGGCCGCTGGAGGTAGAGTCTGGGTGAGGCTGGGCCGCATCAAATATTCCACACAAAAAGGGTTTCAAGTATTTTTAAATTTTTTTATGGAAATGTATGGTTGAAACATGCAAACGTTCAAACGCACACACACTAATAAGCATTGGAGGCTTTTAACCAGGGCCAGACTGGGGAAATCATTCAGGCCAGGAAATATAGTGCAAAATATAGCCAGGCCTCTTTTTAAGCAGGGGGTCTGGGACGCGGTCCGCGTGAATATTAAAGGCAACCTACTTGTGTCTAGCCACGCCCAACTTGCGTCTAGCCACGCCCCCGCTGAGCGTCCGCTCTGCCGCGGAGCTCTGTCGCGGCAGCATTATGCAGCAGTAATTCCCCCTCTTTTAACATTGACAACTAGCTCAACTGGTAGCGCTGCCTTGCTGTGGATCCTGTGGTCTGTTGGTGACAAGTTCGATTCCCTTCAATTTTTTATTTTTATTTCTTTTAACGTGCATTCTTTCGCCGGTTAAGTTTAGGCATTGTTAAGTTTAGGCATTGTTTCGGAGTTGGTTAAGGTTAGGGTTAAGGTTAGGCATTGTTTCGGAGTTGGTTAAGGTTAGAAGGGTTAAGTTTAGGCGCTGTTTCGGAGTTGGTTAAGGTTAGAGTTTGTCTTAGAGAATGGCAATAGAATGCAGCCTATTTCCGCGCTGCAGCTCTCTCGCGCTGCCGCGGTCACATGGGCGTAGTGGCCAATCAGAGAAACGCTAAACACAAGTAGGTTGCCTAAAATATTCACGCATCCGGTCCCCCACCAGGAGATTTTGTGTTACAAAGACTTCATTTCCTGCATTCTGGTGCAGGAATTGTTTTATTTGTACCCTTTAAATGCCAGTGTTTGTGATGACATGACTGCAATTTTTTTAATTTTTTTTGGAAATCATCTGGGGGGGCCGCAAAAAATATCATCCAGTGGGCCGCAATTGGCCCGCGGGCCGCGAGTTTGAGACCCCTGATCTACACTCACTGCACACACATCCACACATGTACACGCACACTTTAAACAAACACTCACCTTAACACTCACTTTAGACACTTTAACACTACATTATATTTATCTCTTTATTAAAGAGATTTGCATTACATTCATACCTCATTTGCATTTGCACCTTGCCTTAAAGTTTTTGTACCTCATTGTCTGCATTTGTACCTCATTGTCTGCATTTTTATTCATTGTACTTAGATTGTACTTAGGTTGTACTTTGGTTTGTATATTGTATTGTATAGTGTTATTCCTCTTTTACTTACTTTTTTACTGTATGAAGCACATTATCAGGGGCTCATACAGAACCAAGCATTTCACTGTAAAGTAAAAACCTTATATGTGACAAATAAAAAACAAACTTGAAACATGATAGATGTAAATCCAGCCCGGGCCGTTAGCCTCATGGTTATGATAACGCTGTATCAATTCCTTTGGAGTGTGACGCTCATTTATCTGTCCACTGTGTCCCGCCATCTTGACAACTCTGCTGTTATCTGACACACAGGAAGCAGTGGAGGAAAGGTTTCCCCATGTCTACAGTCCTTCCAGCGCGTCGATAGACAGATCTGAGAGCAGCCACAGCCAACAACACGGGTGTATAAGCAGATAGCATTGATTTCCTGTCCTGCAGCTAATCCTCATAGACATTCTAGGCCATTGTTACCTCAGATCAGTGATGGTTGGTTAGCATCTTTCCACTCTGGTCAATGGTGGTAGACAAAATCCTACCCATTTTCTTCTAAATTATTGCATCTGGCAAATGCGGAGATGAAAGTTAAAAGTAGAATTTCACTGTGACAAATTAAATTAACATTTTAAAATGAAAACAATGTGTATGCACAGAACACTTTATATTTCATTTAATTGCATTTCCTTTAAATGTTTTATTTTTTTTTACAAATATTTATTCATATTTTTCCCCTACAAAAACTGCAAACTCATTACTATTTTTATTTTGTAAAAAGTCGTTTTTGGGAGTATCCGTACTTTACTTTTGTTTTTATATTTATTGCGACTTTGATTTTTACTTCAATGGGGGCCATTCACGTAATATTACGTGATTGCCTGACAACCGTTGGGTGCCAGACCACGTAATATTACATGTTTGGTTAATTTTTCTTTTTTTCCGATTTGAATATCCTATTTAATGCCAGGGACCCGTATGTTGCCGTTAGAAGCCCTACTGCGACGCAGAGGGTGCAGTACCGGCCAGATTCTCCCAGGTGGCGGTATCGAGCTGCAGTAAACCTTGGTTCAGACCATTGTGTTACACTGTAAGGTCTCCGGGCGCAGACTTTTACTACACGGGAAGCTAGAGGTTCAATCGGTCGCATCAAAACGTCTACGGGACATCCGATGCATATGCTGTGATTATGCCGTGGCCCTAATCGACATTGGATGTACCAGATGGCGATCAAACAATTTGAATATTATTTTTGGAATACTCCCGGCCACAGGTAAGGACTATCTGACGTAAATTCTGGCTTGATTCTGCAATGTTTTCATACCGATCCAGCTGATTAGCGTTTTTAGCATTCAATACTAATGCCGTTACTGGTCATCAATAATCAGAAACCACTTCCCCCGCCCCCCCCTCCCTTTCATGTATTCATGATGGAACATGATACCGATCAAATGCATTTGGATTTTTAACTCTAGCTTGTGTAGGGCCGAAACGCCAATCGATTTAATGTTATTAGCTTAGCGCCTTATAACTAGCCTTGCAGGAATTATCCCACACCATTCCGATATAACGTTCACATTCATCACGGTATAAAACTGGAACGTATTGATGAAAAAAATATTTATTTATGGCATATTGAAGGGAAGCTTCATACTCTCAATTGACAATGACATTGGACCCATAGCTATAATATAAAATATAGATTTAGCTCTACAAACAAGGTGACACACTCCTATCTTTTACAGTGTGGCCTAGCTAGAATAGGATGAGGCCTATAGCTGGCACTGATTGAGTTAAAAAGAAAAAAACGATAAATGTAAATGTAGGCCTACATTTAATGTAGTTGAGTAAAGGCATCATACTTGGGGTGGGGGAAAAGCATAATTATTTTCCTTGTTACTCACTACAAAAAGTGTGTCATCATGATATTTTATTATCCGGATGGTATACACAACGCCTCTAGGTGGCGGTATACATGTGAGAACAGTCTATCACTCCTACACATGTTGTAGAAGATGATAATTTGCGCCTAAACAACTGGTGCTCTCGACAAAACAAGCTGAGGCTTATCTCCCAGACAAGACCAAACACATGGCATTAACAGTAAATGTCATGATAATTTAAAATAGGGCTGTCAGTTTATCGCGTTAATTAGATTAATTAATTACACAGCAAAATATAGCGTTATGAAAATTAACTCAATTTTTTTTTTTTAAACTACATTTATCTCATTCATTCCATAAGAACGTAGAATACACATTTACAGACTTTTTTTTAATATGGTCTATTTGCATGTTCTTGGTATCTGATTATAGGGACATCTATGGATCTCAGGGAATGTATTCTTAGAAATACTGTGTCTGTTACTAGGCTTGAGTAAATTGTAATGAACCAAATGAGAATATCAATAAAAAATGTTTTATCTTTCACTGTGAATAACACCATGCTCAAATTGACCAGACCTGAAAAATCTAAGCAAATTAATAAATGGAAGATGATTAAACAGAAGGTTTTGTAGGTTTTGTAGATACAGTACTGAATTCTGCCATCTGGACACATGCAATTTGAAATATGATTATACAATATAGAATATCAGGCATAAAATGGTTATGCGATTAAAATGCGATTAATTAGATTAATTAATTACAAATCCTGTAATTAATTAGATAAAAAAATTTAATCGCCTGACAGCACTAATTTATATAAGCTAAGACACTGTGAGAAGCACACAGTTTAATATAAACGTACAACATTGCTGTAGTCTCGCTCTTGCTCTGACAATACATCCATCAGAAATAGCAACCTGAGCTAACTAAATAACAGACTGTCAGAAGGTCACATGATGAACCATGTTTTTCACCTGCGCTTCATCGGGAGCTTTCTGCACTCAAACCTTGCAAACTCACTCAAATCTTGACACAAATGCCTTGTGTGTCTTGTCCTTGGTCTGGAATTCTCATTTAACTATCAGCAGGAAGAGGCCATCTGGACGCATCATTGTTGTGTATGGAAAATGGTTAGTTAGTCTACGTTAATCAACATGCCCACTTGCTCGCTGGGTGAATTCTGCACACAGTGATCTATCTGCTTGTGTTATTACCACATGGGCTCAGTTTGTCATCACGCAGACTTAGGACTTGGGTGCTGGGAGGGGTAACTCTGTGAGGAATCATTTTAATGTTTGCGTTCGCACATGTAGCCCCCTCTGGTTAACGTGCAGTTAAGTTCAGGAGTCCAGTGTATGTGCGAAAGGGGCTTGACAGTCTTATGTCAGACTAGTTTAACCTTTCACTACCACACTACAGAAGGTTAACCTTTCACTACCACACTACTAGGGCTGACCCCTATTAATCAATTAGTCGACTAATCGGTCGAAAGGAGCCGTAGTCGACTGGCCAACCTCTTAGTCGAATATAATAAAGAAAATAATAATAATAATAATAATAATATTTTTTATTTAAATTTTTTTATCATTCTTTCCAAAAGAAAAGAGGCCTAGAAGCGTGTCTAACACTAATGGCACGCATACCAGAGGCTAACTGCCTACGAAAACAGGCACAGAGGCACTGAAAGAGGATTTCACCATCTAATGAACACACTAGACTAGACAAATATCAAGATGTATCCATCAGTGGACCAATTGCATGCTTTTGCAGAGGACAAGAAGCCTTCAGTCGACTCCTTCAGACATTAAGCACCCCCCACAGCCCAAATGGAATGATACAAAATAAAAAAAAATTCAAATAAAAAAATTATACTTTTTTTTCCTTTTTTTTGTCGACCAATAGTCGACTAACGGCAAATTTTGGCCAATCCTAGTCGACCATGCAAATCCTTAGTCGGGGACAGCCCTACACACTACAGAAGGTTAACCTTTCACTACCACACTACAGAAGGTTAACCTTTCACTACCACACTACATATACGGTTCACCTTCTGTAGTGTGGTAGTGAAAGGGTTAACCGTCTGTAGTGTGGTAGTGAAAGGGTTAACCTTCTGTAGTGTGGTAGTGAAAGGGTTAACCGTCTGTAGTGTGGTAGTGAAAGGGTTAACCGTCTGTAGTGTGGTAGTGAAAGGGTTAACCCTTTGTCGTGTGGCAGTGAAAGGGTTAATAGATTCGTCAGACCAGTGTGATATTTTAGATCAGTCGCAGCCGAACTGCGAGCAGCCGCTCAGCCCCCACCCCGAGCAGGGCCGGGCCTAGCACATTTGGCGCCCTAGGTAAGCTTCACCACTGCGCCCACCCCCCGAGACAGGCCTTTGTTCTCCTCTTTCCCTCCTTGTCGGGATGCATACAAATACAGTACGTCTTTTAAAGCAAAACTTCAAAAATAATTGACTTTGATTTCCTTTCATTTTATTTATATATAAAAAAATAAAAGTTCTCCGCCTGATTTTCAATTTTTTTCTCCCTATCCCAATTTAGTCGTTATGCCAATTCCCCCCCTCCCCTACCTGGTTGTTGTGCGCATGTTCCCCCTACTGGTCGGTACAAGGGAACCCTGAAGTCCACCACATGCTTACTCCGACACACGTGGAGACAGCCAGTGGCTCTTTTTTCACCTGACAGCGAGGACTCTCATTGGTGAAGCGTAACGCGGTGGGAGGTCACGCTGCCTTCGCCATTGCCTGCCTTTCGCTGAGCAGGCGCCCAGACCTGACCTGTAGGCGTCACTGTCCACAACACCAGATTACCACCCACGACTTCCCTCCGCCCTAACTCAGCCAAACGAGTTAGTATGACGACCGGCCCAAGCCGCAGGGGGCAATGCTGACTCCGGGAGTCAAGACCGCAGCCTCTTGCATTGGTGACGAGCGCAATCTCCGCTACGCCACCCGACCACCCAATTCCTTTCATTTTAAACCCAACTGTTTACTAGTGCACCACAGGTTGTTCAGCATTTCATGTTGTCTGTTGCTCCATACTCACTGCTCGTTTTGTACATGATATCTATGATATCTAATAATAATAATAATAATAATAATTATTATTATTATTATTTCTCGACATTCAAGGTCACCTTACATACAAAAATATGCACGATAAAAATGTGATACAAAATATCCATAGTTAAATATTTAGTTTGAGTAACAAATAGACAACAGACGGACATAAACATAAAGGTTTGTGTGTGAGGAGTATGCAAGAGTGAACAGAGGAATTTTATGATGACTTAAGAGCTGCCTGCCAATTATCCGACAGTGAAAATTCAGACACACTAGCAATAAAAAAGAAACACCAGTAGGATCCACAGCTGTTCCATGACGCTATTCAACAGACTATGATGGAACATGGAACGTCCAAAAGATGTGCTCGTTCATGACCACACTCGTGCAGCCAGTGGCCAGGCTCATGTGTGATTGACAGTGTTAGTGTCTTAGTTCTAGAATGTGTCTGTGTGGAACTCTGGGTGAATGTTATACGTGGATAGAAATGTTTCCATCGGGGTGGTAAATGTCATGAAAACGACAGGTAACATTTGGCGTCGCCGGGGGAACGAACCCATTCGTTTTGAGTGAGCAGCACTCGGTTCAGTTGTCGAGCCAGACATCTAAGAAATATTCAAGATTCAAGAGATTTTTTCATCACATACAGACAGGAGACATGTAGGGAAATTAAGGTGGCCATGCCCGCCTCGATTGTGCAGAAAATACAAATAATAATAGAATAAAATAGAATAGATAATAAAATAGACATGATAAAAAGTACTAAGATAAAATACAATACAATGCTAAGCTTTGCATTTGTATGAAAATGAGCTTTGTATGAAGGCAGAGCCTTGCACACTCATATACATATACATTTGATGTATTTCAATATTCAGGACGAAAGGCAGGCTCACTCAGGTGAACCGCCTGGAGCTCAATCAGTTTTAGCTACACTACACATTTGAAAGTCACGTTTGTCAATACATCCATCAGGATAGCAACCTGAGCTAACTAAATAACAGGAGGTCACATGAACCATGTGTTTCACCTGCGCTGCACTCAAGCAGAACGTTTCTATAAAGCTGTGATCTGGCACCGAGTGCCGTGGGGCTTGTAGCATATCTCTGTATGAAATATGCATTTCAACAGCCATCGGAAGTGATCTGATCTCGGCAGCTCAGCTGTGCAGAGATCTCATCGTGGACAAAGCCCAGTGCATCCTCAATGACCCTGCTCACCCTTTTCCAACTAAGCAACAGGTCAAGTGGAAGATTTTCACAAAGATCCACCAGGTTCCACACAGCAATCTGGCTGCTGGATGAGAGGGTTAGTCGCTCTGCCAGAAGTTGACAGATGAGTGCTGTAGTCCACTGCACTGTCATGTAGTTAGTGACAGGGATTAGTGTCATTATATCCCCAAACGACAGTGTCGGGGATATTATGGATTTACCCCGACCCACACCACCGCAGACATTTCCTCACAATAGCTCCAATAGCTTTCGTTCGAATCCTTTCAAATTTGTGGTGCACATTCGTGACCCCTAGAGGATGAACCCTGTTGATTTTGGCGATCCCATGACCTTTCCTCTAGCGCCACCGTCAGGCCAAACTTGATATTTTCTCCTGATCCGTTAGTCATACAGCCACGAAACTGGTATCCAGAGATGCGTCTACTCATGCACTATAACATTCCTATTAGGACCTATGAAGTCTGCCATATTGGAATTTCAGCCATCTTGAATTATTGAAAGAAACACTTCCTGTTCACCAGATTTGGAATCTGACATCTTCAAATGTGTCATTTAGATAATTGATAGGCCGAACCATAATGACCACCAGATCCAATAAAACTTTGGAAAAACACATGGTAAACAGAAAATTATTTGTTACTGTAACGGTCCCAGACAGGACAATGTGAACAGTGGTCACAATGTGAACAGTGGTCTCCTACCTGGTCTCCTACCTCCCTCTAGTGGTCACCATCAGATGGTTCAGATGGTGCAGGCCATCATCACACCTGTGTTGACTAATATGATTAATATGATTAATGTGGTTTCATTGTGTGTGTGTTGTTGTTGACTTTCCCTTCCCTTGTGTGATGTTGTTCCCTTGTCTGGTTGTGTTATTGTAATAATGCTTTTGTGTCTAGTTTGGTTGTGTCTCTGTTTTGGACAGGCTTGCCAGCTGTTGTCAATTAGAATTAGTCTGGTATTTAAGTGTGGGTCTGTCCTCACTTCCTTTGTGGCGTCATACCTCTGTGTTCCCGTACCTGTCGTGTCTCTGCTGTTGTCTTCCTTGCCCTGCTGTTTGTATTGAGTCTTAGTAAGTTTTATTAGTATTCCGTTTTTGTGCTTCTTTGTTTTTCGTGTATCAGTTCGTTTGTTCTCTAGTGCCAGCTCGGCTGTGCCTTTGCTTTTGTTTTGGTACTTGTAATATACCCTTGCTCTCTTGGTTCTAAAAATAAATAGAACACTACGTTTTGTGAAGAGAAACCACCGTCTACGTTCTCCTGTCATTCTGCATTTTTGGGTCTCCTCCATCAGTCCGCATATTGGGTTCTACTTTTCCCCCAATCCTAACAGTTACTTGTGAATGCAGTCCGATTTCCACTAAACTTGACAAATATGTTTGCCTTCAAATAACAGGCAGGCCTGTGAAGTTCTGAGTCATCTTGCCTCATGGTGGTGCTATGCTCATGAAACTAAAAACATTAACTACTCCTCAACTGCTCGAATTAGGGCCATGATCAAAAGGTGGATTGAGAATTTGGGCAGTTCGGGGATAAACCCACTGTTGGCTACCAGTCTAGTTTATTATTTGTCATGTATTTGACATGTGCAATATTATAAGGTGTGTGTGAGTGAGGGAGAGAGAGAGAGCATAATGGCTGGGGATGAGCTAATTAGATATATTGTTGTCTGTGTCCTCCACGCTTCATCATTGTAGGCCTATGTATTGTTGTCTTCAGTGTGTTGTCTGGAATTGTGACCACCTGAATTTCCCTGCTAGGATAATAAGTTTACATTGTCTGTACATTTCTGATTATACTGTAAGTTTAGAGTCTAAACCAAACCTAAAGAATTATTCAGCTAGCTAAACAACAGCCATTCCAGGGAGGCTGGTATGCAGGATAAGCACATGTTCAAGTCAGTCAGTCTTATTTTCCGAATACACAGGATCTGACATACTTTTAAACCTGGGAGGCCACTTAGAAACCCAGCCTGGACTTTAGAGGAGGGTGTGGGCTGGAGAGTTGAGTGCTGCAGGGTCGTCTGCGCTGATTGAAATTGGTAACACTAATTACCTTGACATTTTCTGTCTCTCTGGAGCCGAATAGCCTGGTGACTTAACAGGAAGAAAAGACACTGGTCCTCATTCTCGAACATGTTTGTAAGTACCTTTGTAAATATCTTGGTAACAATTTCATACCAACAAATTTACGAAAATCCTCCTCCGGATTCCTGAACACGTGAAACGGTCTCCGTAAGTGGCCAACATCTTTGCAGATGGGTTCCCATGAATGAAATATGTCACTCATTATTAAACTGCAAAGCGCGTTCTTGTACACCTGAATTTGCATACAGACACGCCCGCCAGCTCCTTATAAGGCGGAGGAGGCAAAGCAGTGAATGGGTCGGCATTGCAGCAGCACACACACACACACACACACACACACACACACACACACACACACACACACACACACACACACACACACACACACACACACACACACAGACACACACACACACACACACACACACACACACATTATTAATTAATTAAAGAAATTAATCGTTCCAGCAAAGTAGGCTTCTATTATTCGAATTACTTTATTTATTAGGTATTATAGTAGTAAGTCCTACTTTAGAAAATGACATCTCATTTAGTAATGTCAATACTGAACAAGAAATTTGGAATAAAAAGAAAAGAAAGATGGAAGTTGTTATTCTTTAATAGACAGAAGAGGGTTTTCAGTTATTTTTTTTTATCTACTTTTTCTCCCCCTTTTTTGTGTATTTTTCTCCCATCCCAATTTAGTCATTATGCCAATTCCCTTCCCTGTCGTTGCGCACATTTCCCCCACTTGCCGGTCTAGGGAGGGTTGATAGATACTATCACATGTCTCCTCCGATACATGTAGAGTCAGCCAGCCGCTTCTTTTCACCTGACAGCGAGGACTCTCACTGGGGGAGCGTAACACCGGTTCCTGACAGGCAGCGAGCGAGCGAACTGGAGACGAAATCGCGCGCGACACTGTCCTGATATGACGCGGCGCTTGTCCGAGTGTGTCTGTGTCTGTGTGTTTACCTGGAAGCACAGGGGCAAAGCAGCCTGCGATTATCGACCAATAAAAATTGTTTAGGGGCGGGACTCGGCCGCGTAATCGCTCAACTAGAGACACAGCGAGCGAATATTTGAGGGGGGAGCGACATCGCTGCTCAGTTCGCTGTCGCTCGCGGTAGGTCAGGATAGTCTGATTGAAACGAATACATTTTAATCATTTTCGCAATCACGCTCGCTCGCGACGCTCCCTGTAACACCGGTTCCTGACAGGCAGCGAGCGAGCGAACTGGAGACGAAATCGCGCGCGACACTGTCCTGATATGAGGCGGCGCGTGTCCGAGTGTGTCTGTGTGTGTGTGTGTTACCTGGAAGCACACGTGGGGGGGGGGGAAGCAGCCTGCGATTCTTGACCAATAAAAAGTGTTTAGGGGCGGGACTCGGCCACGTAATCGCTCAACTAGAGACACAGCGAGCGAATATCTGAGGGGTGGACGACATCGCTGCTCAGTTCGCTGTCGCTCGCGGCAGGTCAGGATAGTCTGATTGAAATGAATACATTTTGATCATTTTCGCAATCACGCTCGCTCGCGTCGCTGCCTGTCAGGAAGGGGTGTCAGGAAGGGGTGTAACGCGTGGGAGGATCACACTACTTCCCCCAGTTCCCTTCCTCGCTGAGCAGGCGCCCCGACCGACCTGTAGGAGTCGCTGTTTACAGCGACCAGGACACACACCCCACTGGCTTCCCACCCGCTGACACTGCCAATTGTGTTAGTAGGGACGACCGACCAAGCCGGAGGTACCGCTGACAGCTGGATTAGATCCCAGTGTCTCTGCGGTGGTAGGCAGGCGCTTAGTCCGCTACGCTACCCAGCCGCACCTGGGTTTTCAGTATTGAATCGCCTCAGAGGTCACTGGGATGTCATTCTAGCTTTGCGACAGAACGTTTTCATGATTTATGTGCACCGGGTGGGAAGGTCATCCATCAGCGATTGGTCAAATACACTAAGCGATGACATATTTAATTGATTTATCTCCTGCGACTTTGGCGATAACCTTTTTATACCTCACGTGAGGTTATCACTTGAACCATAACGGACGATTCGATTACATTCTGTTCTTCTCACCTATCAAGGGGCCCTCAATTACATTCTGTTCTTCTCACATATCAAGGGGCCCTCAATTACATTCTGTTCTTCTCACCTATCAAGGCCCTCAATTACATTCTGTTCTTCTCACCTATCAAGGGGCCCTCAATTACATTCTGTTCTTCTCACATATCAAGGGGCCCTCAATTACATTCTGTTCTTCTCACATATCAAGGGGCCCTCAATTACATTCTGTTCTTCTCACCTATCAAGGCCCTCAATTACATTCTGTTCTTCTCACCTATCAAGGGGCCCTCAATTACATTCTGTTCTTCTCACCTATCAAGGGCCCTCAATTACATTCTGTTCTTCTCACATATCAAGGGGCCCTCAATTACATTCTGTTCTTCTCACATATCAAGGCCCTCAATTACATTCTGTTCTTCTCACCTATCAAGGGCCCTCAATTACATTCTGTTCTTCTCACCTATCAAGGGCCCTCAATTACATTCTGTTCTTCTCACCTATCAAGGCCCTCAATTACATTCTGTTCTTCTCACCTATCAAGGCCCTCAATTACATTCTGTTCTTCTCACCTATCAAGGGGCCCTCAATTACATTCTGTTCTTCTCACCTATCAAGGGGCCCTCAATTACATTCTGTTCTTCTCACCTATCAAGGCCCTCAATTACATTCTGTTCTTCTCACCTATCAAGGGGCCCTCAATTACAATCTGTTCTTCTCACATATCAAGGGGCCCTCAATTACATTCTGTTCTTCTCGCCTATCAAGGCCCTCAATTACATTCTGTTCTTCTCACCTATCAAGGCCCTCAATTACATTCTGTTCTTCTCACCTATCAAGGCCCTCAATTACATTCTGTTCTTCTCACATATCAAGGGGCCCTCAATTACATTCTGTTCTTCTCACCTATCAAGGCCCTCAATTACATTCTGTTCTTCTCACCTATCAAGGGGCCCTCAATTACATTCTGTTCTTCTCACCTATCAAGGGGCCCTCAATTACATTCTGTTCTTCTCACCTATCAAGGGGCCCTCAATTACATTCTGTTCTTCTCACCTATCACGGGCCCTCAATTACATTCTGTTCTTCTCACCTATCAAGGGGCCTCAATTACATTCTGTTCTTCTCACCTATCAAGGGGCCCTCAATTACATTCTGTTCTTCTCACCTATCACGGGCCCTCAATTACATTCTGTTCTTCTCACCTATCAAGGGGCCTCAATTACATTCTGTTCTTCTCACCTATCAAGGGGCCCTCAATTACATTCTGTTCTTCTCACCTATCAAGGCCCTCAATTACATTCTGTTCTTCTCACATATCAAGGCCCTCAATTACATTCTGTTCTTCTCACCTATCAAGGCCCTCAATTACATTCTGTTCTTCTCACCTATCAAGGCCCTCAATTACATTCTGTTCTTCTCACCTATCAAGGGGCCCTCAATTACATTCTGTTCTTCTCACCTATCAAGGCCCTCAATTACATTCTGTTCTTCTCACCTATCAAGGGGCCCTCAATTACATTCTGTTCTTCTCACCTATCAAGGGGCCCTCAATTACATTCTGTTCTTCTCACCTATCAAGGGGCCCTCAATTACATTCTGTTCTTCTCACCTATCAAGGCCCTCAATTACATTCTGTTCTTCTCACCTATCAAGGCCCTCAATTACATTCTGTTCTTCTCACCTATCAAGGGGCCCTCAATTACATTCTGTTCTTCTCACCTATCAAGGGGCCCTCAATTACATTCTGTTCTTCTCACCTATCAAGGCCCTCAATTACATTCTGTTCTTCTCACCTATCAAGGGGCCCTCAATTACATTCTGTTCTTCTCACCTATCAAGGCCCTCAATTACATTCTGTTCTTCTCACCTATCATGGGCCCTCAATTACATTCTGTTCTTCTCACCTATCAAGGCCCTCAATTACATTCTGTTCTTCTCACCTATCAAGGGGCCCTCAATTACATTCTGTTCTTCTCACCTATCAAGGCCCTCAATTACATTCTGTTCTTCTCACCTATCAAGGGGCCCTCAATTACATTCTGTTCTTCTCACCTATCAAGGCCCTCAATTACATTCTGTTCTTCTCACCTATCAAGGGGCCCTCAATTACATTCTGTTCTTCTCACCTATCAAGGGGCCCTCAATTACATTCTGTTCTTCTCACCTATCAAGGGCCCTCAATTACATTCTGTTCTTCTCACCTATCAAGGCCCTCAATTACATTCTGTTCTTCTCACCTATCAAGGGGCCCTCAATTACATTCTGTTCTTCTCACCTATCAAGGGGCCCTCAATTACATTCTGTTCTTCTCACCTATCAAGGCCCTCAATTACATTCTGTTCTTCTCACCTATCAAGGCCCTCAATTACATTCTGTTCTTCTCACCTATCAAGGGGCCCTCAATTACATTCTGTTCTTCTCACCTATCAAGGGCCCTCAATTACATTCTGTTCTTCTCACCTATCAAGGCCCTCAATTACATTCTGTTCTTCTCACCTATCAAGGGGCCCTCAATTACATTCTGTTCTTCTCACCTATCAAGGGGCCCTCAATTACATTCTGTTCTTCTCACCTATCAAGGGGCCCTCAATTACATTCTGTTCTTCTCACCTATCAAGGGGCCCTCAATTACATTCTGTTCTTCTCACCTATCAAGGCCCTCAATTACATTCTGTTCTTCTCACCTATCAAGGGGCCCTCAATTACATTCTGTTCTTCTCACCTATCAAGGCCCTCAATTACATTCTGTTCTTCTCACCTATCAAGGGGCCCTCAATTACATTCTGTTCTTCTCACCTATCAAGGCCCTCAATTACATTCTGTTCTTCTCACCTATCAAGGGGCCCTCAATTACATTCTGTTCTTCTCACCTATCAAGGCCCTCAATTACATTCTGTTCTTCTCACCTATCAAGGCCCTCAATTACATTCTGTTCTTCTCACCTATCAAGGGGCCCTCAATTACATTCTGTTCTTCTCACATATCAAGGGGCCCTCAATTACATTCTGTTCTTCTCACCTATCAAGGCCCTCAATTACATTCTGTTCTTCTCACCTATCAAGGCCCTCAATTACATTCTGTTCTTCTCACCTATCAAGGGGCCCTCAATTACATTCTGTTCTTCTCACCTATCAAGGCCCTCAATTACATTCTGTTCTTCTCACCTATCAAGGGGCCCTCAATTACATTCTGTTCTTCTCACCTATCAAGGCCCTCAATTACATTCTGTTCTTCTCACCTATCAAGGGGCCCTCAATTACATTCTGTTCTTCTCACCTATCAAGGCCCTCAATTACATTCTGTTCTTCTCACCTATCAAGGGGCCCTCAATTACATTCTGTTCTTCTCACCTATCAAGGCCCTCAATTACATTCTGTTCTTCTCACCTATCAAGGGGCCCTCAATTACATTCTGTTCTTCTCACCTATCAAGGCCCTCAATTACATTCTGTTCTTCTCACCTATCAAGGCCCTCAATTACATTCTGTTCTTCTCACCTATCAAGGGGCCCTCAATTACATTCTGTTCTTCTCACATATCAAGGGGCCCTCAATTACATTCTGTTCTTCTCACCTATCAAGGCCCTCAATTACATTCTGTTCTTCTCACCTATCAAGGCCCTCAATTACATTCTGTTCTTCTCACCTATCAAGGGGCCCTCAATTACATTCTGTTCTTCTCACCTATCAAGGCCCTCAATTACATTCTGTTCTTCTCACCTATCAAGGGCCCTCAATTACATTCTGTTCTTCTCACCTATCAAGGCCCTCAATTACATTCTGTTCTTCTCACCTATCAAGGGGCCCTCAATTACATTCTGTTCTTCTCACATATCAAGGGGCCCTCAATTACATTCTGTTCTTCTCACCTATCAAGGCCATCAATTACATTCTGTTCTTCTCACCTATCAAGGGGCCTCAATTACATTCTGTTCTTCTCACCTATCAAGGGGCCCTCAATTACATTCTGTTCTTCTCACCTATCAAGGGGCCCTCAATTACATTCTGTTCTTCTCACCTATCAAGGGGCCTCAATTACATTCTGTTCTTCTCACCTATCAAGGGGCCCTCAATTACATTCTGTTCTTCTCACCTATCAAGGCCCTCAATTACATTCTGTTCTTCTCACCTATCAAGGGGCCTCAATTACATTCTGTTCTTCTCACCTATCAAGGCCCTCAATTACATTCTGTTCTTCTCACCTATCAAGGCCCTCAATTACATTCTGTTCTTCTCACCTATCAAGGCCCTCAATTACATTCTGTTCTTCTCACCTATCAAGGGGCCCTCAATTACATTCTGTTCTTCTCACCTATCAAGGCCCTCAATTACATTCTGTTCTTCTCACCTATCAAGGCCCTCAATTACATTCTGTTCTTCTCACCTATCAAGGCCCTCAATTACATTCTGTTCTTCTCACCTATCAAGGGGCCTCAATTACATTCTGTTCTTCTCACCTATCAAGGGGCCCTCAATTACATTCTGTTCTTCTCACCTATCAAGGGGCCCTCAATTACATTCTGTTCTTCTCACCTATCAAGGCCCTCAATTACATTCTGTTCTTCTCACCTATCAAGGCCCTCAATTACATTCTGTTCTTCTCACCTATCAAGGGCCCTCAATTACATTCTGTTCTTCTCACCTATCAAGGCCCTCAATTACATTCTGTTCTTCTCACCTATCAAGGGGCCTCAATTACATTCTGTTCTTCTCACCTATCAAGGGGCCCTCAATTACATTCTGTTCTTCTCACCTATCAAGGGGCCCTCAATTACATTCTGTTCTTCTCACCTATCAAGGGGCCCTCAATTACATTCTGTTCTTCTCACCTATCAAGGGCCCTCAATTACATTCTGTTCTTCTCACCTATCAAGGCCCTCAATTACATTCTGTTCTTCTCACCTATCAAGGGGCCTCAATTACATTCTGTTCTTCTCACATATCAAGGGGCCCTCAATTACATTCTGTTCTTCTCACCTATCAAGGCCCTCAATTACATTCTGTTCTTCTCACCTATCAAGGGGCCCTCAATTACATTCTGTTCTTCTCACCTATCACGGGCCCTCAATTACATTCTGTTCTTCTCACCTATCACGGGCCCTCAATTACATTCTGTTCTTCTCACCTATCAAGGGGCCCTCAATTACATTCTGTTCTTCTCACCTATCAAGGCCCTCAATTACATTCTGTTCTTCTCACCTATCAAGGGGCCCTCAATTACATTCTGTTCTTCTCACCTATCAAGGGGCCCTCAATTACATTCTGTTCTTCTCACCTATCAAGGGGCCCTCAATTACATTCTGTTCTTCTCACCTATCAAGGGGCCCTCAATTACATTCTGTTCTTCTCACCTATCAAGGGGCCCTCAATTACATTCTGTTCTTCTCACCTATCAAGGGGCCCTCAATTACATTCTGTTCTTCTCACCTATCAAGGGGCCTCAATTACATTCTGTTCTTCTCACCTATCAAGGGGCCCTCAATTACATTCTGTTCTTCTCACCTATCAAGGGCCCTCAATTACATTCTGTTCTTCTCACCTATCAAGGGGCCCTCAATTACATTCTGTTCTTCTCACCTATCAAGGCCCTCAATTACATTCTGTTCTTCTCACCTATCAAGGCCCTCAATTACATTCTGTTCTTCTCACCTATCAAGGGGCCCTCAATTACATTCTGTTCTTCTCACCTATCAAGGCCCTCAATTACATTCTGTTCTTCTCACCTATCAAGGGGCCCTCAATTACATTCTGTTCTTCTCACCTATCAAGGCCCTCAATTACATTCTGTTCTTCTCACCTATCAAGGGGCCCTCAATTACATTCTGTTCTTCTCACCTATCAAGGGGCCCTCAATTACATTCTGTTCTTCTCACCTATCAAGGCCCTCAATTACATTCTGTTCTTCTCACCTATCAAGGGGCCCTCAATTACATTCTGTTCTTCTCACCTATCAAGGGGCCCTCAATTACATTCTGTTCTTCTCACCTATCAAGGGGCCCTCAATTACATTCTGTTCTTCTCACCTATCAAGGGGCCCTCAATTACATTCTGTTCTTCTCACCTATCAAGGGGCCCTCAATTACATTCTGTTCTTCTCACCTATCAAGGGGCCCTCAATTACATTCTGTTCTTCTCACCTATCAAGGGGCCCTCAATTACATTCTGTTCTTCTCACCTATCAAGGGGCCCTCAATTACATTCTGTTCTTCTCACCTATCAAGGCCCTCAATTACATTCTGTTCTTCTCACCTATCAAGGCCCTCAATTACATTCTGTTCTTCTCACATATCAAGGGGCCCTCAATTACATTCTGTTCTTCTCACCTATCAAGGCCCTCAATTACATTCTGTTCTTCTCACCTATCAAGGCCCTCAATTACATTCTGTTCTTCTCACATATCAAGGGGCCTCAATTACATTCTGTTCTTCTCACCTATCAAGGGGCCCTCAATTACATTCTGTTCTTCTCACCTATCAAGGCCCTCAATTACATTCTGTTCTTCTCACCTATCAAGGGGCCCTCAATTACATTCTGTTCTTCTCACCTATCAAGGCCCTCAATTACATTCTGTTCTTCTCACCTATCAAGGGGCCCTCAATTACATTCTGTTCTTCTCACCTATCAAGGGGCCCTCAATTACATTCTGTTCTTCTCACCTATCAAGGGGCCTCAATTACATTCTGTTCTTCTCACCTATCAAGGGCCCTCAATTACATTCTGTTCTTCTCACCTATCAAGGGGCCCTCAATTACATTCTGTTCTTCTCACCTATCAAGGCCCTCAATTACATTCTGTTCTTCTCACCTATCAAGGCCCTCAATTACATTCTGTTCTTCTCACCTATCAAGGGGCCTCAATTACATTCTGTTCTTCTCACCTATCAAGGGGCCCTCAATTACATTCTGTTCTTCTCACATATCAAGGGGCCCTCAATTACATTCTGTTCTTCTCACCTATCAAGGGGCCTCAATTACATTCTGTTCTTCTCACCTATCAAGGGGCCCTCAATTACATTCTGTTCTTCTCACCTATCAAGGCCCTCAATTACATTCTGTTCTTCTCACCTATCAAGGCCCTCAATTACATTCTGTTCTTCTCACCTATCAAGGGGCCTCAATTACATTCTGTTCTTCTCACCTATCAAGGGGCCCTCAATTACATTCTGTTCTTCTCACCTATCAAGGGGCCCTCAATTACATTCTGTTCTTCTCACATATCAAGGGGCCCTCAATTACATTCTGTTCTTCTCACCTATCAAGGGGCCCTCAATTACATTCTGTTCTTCTCACCTATCAAGGCCCTCAATTACATTCTGTTCTTCTCACCTATCAAGGGGCCCTCAATTACATTCTGTTCTTCTCACCTATCAAGGGGCCCTCAATTACATTCTGTTCTTCTCACATATCAAGGCCCTCAATTACATTCTGTTCTTCTCACCTATCACGGGCCCTCAATTACATTCTGTTCTTCTCACCTATCAAGGCCCTCAATTACATTCTGTTCTTCTCACATATCACGGGCCCTCAATTACATTCTGTTCTTCTCACCTATCAAGGCCCTCAATTACATTCTGTTCTTCTCACCTATCAAGGGGCCTCAATTACATTCTGTTCTTCTCACCTATCAAGGGGCCTCAATTACATTCTGTTCTTCTCACCTATCAAGGCCCTCAATTACATTCTGTTCTTCTCACCTATCAAGGGGCCCTCAATTACATTCTGTTCTTCTCACCTATCAAGGGGCCCTCAATTACATTCTGTTCTTCTCACCTATCAAGGGGCCCTCAATTACATTCTGTTCTTCTCACCTATCAAGGGGCCCTCAATTACATTCTGTTCTTCTCACATATCAAGGCCCTCAATTACATTCTGTTCTTCTCACCTATCACGGGCCCTCAATTACATTCTGTTCTTCTCACCTATCAAGGCCCTCAATTACATTCTGTTCTTCTCACCTATCAAGGCCCTCAATTACATTCTGTTCTTCTCACCTATCAAGGCCCTCAATTACATTCTGTTCTTCTCACCTATCAAGGCCCTCAATTACATTCTGTTCTTCTCACCTATCACGGGCCCTCAATTACATTCTGTTCTTCTCACCTATCAAGGCCCTCCGCATTGTGTGCTCACCTTTAGCCTATCATACTATTTAAGATCATACTATTTACCCTTTCGGTATGCAAAACACAATCTGTTTGCTTTCTAGATTTAGGAGCTTTGATGAAGCTCTCGGAAACATTTTCATTGATCTGTCCTTGTTGTGATGTAGCAGATGGAAGTATGACTCATGAGAGTAATATGTCCTCTGATGTATTGTCTATTTGTTTTCGACAAACAAACTATTTATCAAGCCATAAGTGTCGCCGTGATGACACCGACAGCCAACAGGAAACTCCACCCCTCAGATGCCCCCGCGGATCCCCGAGCCACAAGGCATAATCTAAGATGAATGGTTGAAACATGGACGAGAGGATCCGGGTTGCTATTAGTCAATCTGCCTGAGTTTGAGTGCCAGCGTTCCGTTCATAACGACCTTGAAAGGCAAACAAATCTCCATCTCAGCACTTCTGCACGGAGACACTTGATAAATACCAATCACGGATCAAGAGCCACTCGTTATAATACGAGGCAATCAATTTGGCGATTGGTTGTGTACTGGTACAGACTGTGACTTCTGCTGATCAAAAGCCAGTGGGGTTATAGATCAGTGTATTTTGTAGAGGAACAAAGGTGCATCGTGTCCCCTACAACAATATCTGTCTTGGATTTCTGTGCCAAGTCGAGACTGCTCACATGTCAAAAATAGTAGCCAGTAATTTAATATTAATACATTAGGGGTGGGAATCGCCAGAGACCTCACGATACGATACTATCGCGATACTTGCGTTATGATACGATAGTATCGCGATACTAAATATATCGCGATACGCTGAGTATTGTGATTTTTTTTTCGTTATTATTATTTTTTTTATCAAATTTGATTTATTACCTTTTTTCAACTGCAAAGTAAAACTTTGTCAACATGTTTTATCTAATAAAATAAAGTTCAGTCTGTTCATCTCACTTCAATCATTTTTATTGCAGAACATGCTATTTTCTCAAGCAGACAGATGTAAACACTGTAATCTGTGTTGTATAGAACCTGTACCTGACAAACTGAACTGTTTGTATTACAGTCATATTCCAACTTAACTGAATGCACACATGTGTGTGTGTGGACTACTGTACTATTACAGGTATTGAAATGAACAATGCAACTTCCTTATACAATTTTTTTTTCTTTTCTTTTCTTTTTTATGAATAATTAAATATCGATACTTGGCGTCCCTGTATCGATACATTATCGCCACGCAAAGTATCGCGATACTACTATGTATCGATTTTTCCCCCCACCCCTATAATACATGTTTTTTACCCCTTTCACTGCCACACGACAGAAGGTTAACCCTTTACTATCACACAACCGACGGTGATGCTCCATCATTAGCAACATCCGTGGAGCTAATGATGCTAATGATGCAGCATCGCCGTCGGTTGTGTGATAGTAAAGGGCTAACCTTCTGTATTGTCACAGTGAAAGGGTTAACCGGCTGTTGTGTGGCAGTGAAAGGGTTAAGGCATCCCCCTGGGAGACTAGGCAACAGAACAGTGTAACCATGTTGCAAATATCACATCAAGAGTTTCAAAAAAGTCTCAAAATGACTTTCTTTTTCGGCTTCCTCTTGGAAGCATCCTGACGGTTTTTCTCTCTGGGAAAGAGTTGTCAGACACCGGCTCAAATGTACGTGACAAAAAAGGGATGATCACGCATGAAGATTAGATTAGTTTAGATTAGAATATATTGTCATCATTATACAGAACAAGTACAGTGCAACGACATCCAACCAGAGTGCAAATGTAGCAGTAAAGTGCTACAGCAATATACAATAACTGAACTGGGTAAAAAATATACATAGTACAGTTTGAGTGTAGTGCTAATCAGATGTATGTACAGTGATACAGGTGTAAAGACAGTATGGTAGTAGTCAGTAGGATATGTACAGATATAGATATATAGTATCTACAGATATGTAAAAGGGCTATGTGCAGGTAAATACAGACAGGTGTGGTGAGAATAGACATTAAATATAGAATATAAATATAAATATGGGTATATACAGCACTGTCGTACATGCTATCACATGAGACTATAGTATGAGGTGGGTAGTTCAGATTACTATGATTATGAAACAAGGTTTAACAAAGTATATTGTGAATTAAATATAAGTACAAAGTCATGGAGTATGTTGGAGGAATATAATCAGTGGTTAATTACATACATATGTATGTATGTATGTATGTATGTATGTATGTATGTATGTATGTATGTATGTATGTATGTATGTATGTATGTATGTATGTATGTATGTATGTATGTATGTGTTAGTATGAGGACGATGCTGTTGGGGGTTGAAGGGTGTGAACAACATTTAAACAAACTCAGGAAAATAGTGGATGTCTTCTGGGAAGAGAGAGAGAGAAAAAAAGAGAGATGGAGAGTGAGAGAGAGAAATATAGAGAGGGAGATAGAGATATATAGAGAGAGAGGGAGAGAGAGATAGAAAGAAAGAGAGAGACAGAGAGAGAAATATAGAGAGGGGGAGAGAGAGAGAGAGAGAGAGAGAGAGAGAGAGAGAGAGAGAGAGAGAGAGAGAGAGAGAGAGAGAGAGAGAGAGAATGGCTCCCCATTGCTGCACGTATCCGCTTCAAGGCCCTCGACCTGGCATACCGTGCGGCAAAGGGAACTGCTCCCGCCTACCTCCGGTCAACGGTCTCTAACTACACACCCTCAAGACCCCTATGCTCTGCATCTTCTGGCCGCCTCAGACCTACTCCTATCCAAGCTCCGGGAGGGTCATCAAGGAGAAGTCGCCTATTCTCAGTCCTTGCCCCACAATGGTGGAATGAACTACCCACCCCAGTTAGGACAGCCGAAACCCGTCCAATCTTTCGCCGTCGACGCACTTCTTCAACCATTATCTGAAATAAAATAATAAAAAAAAAAAATCTAACCCTAACTAACCTTACTGTCATGCACTCATGCACTTGTCCTAATAAACTAACCTACACTGTAGCACTCAACACTTTGATGAACATTGTTACTCAGCTGATAGAGTTGTGCCCTTCCTGCTGACTTGTCGTACAGAACTTGTAAGTCGCTTTGGATAAAAGCATCAGCTAAATGACTAAATGTAAATGTAAATGTTGATAGAGAGAGAGAGAGAGAGAGAGAGAGAGAGAGAGAGAGAGAGAGAGAGAGAAGAGAGAGAGAAAGAGAGAGAAAGAGAGAGAAAGAGAGAGAGAATGCTAGAATGGCCAAACATATAGACAGCAGGGGCCCAGGTGGTCCTCATCAGCTGATGACCCTCCAAGTCTCCTGAGAACATCATGCACCAAGCAGGAAGCTCGGCAGGGGAGTGGACGGGCCGTCACAGAGTCAACCATTGAGAACGAATATTTCACAGAGACGTGGTCAAGATGCTTCTGTTTTTTTATTTTATTTTTATTTTTTATCCCAATGTTAGTCGTTATGCCAATTCCCAATCCCCTTCCTGGTCGTTGCGCACTCTACCCCCTACCGTCGGTCTGGGAGGGCAGAGACTATCACATGCTTCCTCCGACACACGTGTAGCCAGCCCACCGCTTCTTTTCACCTGGCAGCGCGGACTCTCCCTGGGGGAGTGTAATGTGTGGAAGGTCACACTACCTCCCTCCAGATCCTTCCCTCGCTGTGTAGGCGCCCCGACCGAACTGTAGGAGTCGCTGTTTACAACGACCAGGACCCACCCTCGCCGGCTTCCCACCCGCTAACACTGCCAATTGTGTTAGTACGGACGGTCGGCCAAGCCGGAGGCACCACAGCTGGATTCGATCCCACTGGCTCTGTGGTGGTAGACAGACAGGTAGACAGTCCGCTGCGCTGCCCGGCCGCCCCAAGATGCTTCTGTTCAGTGCAGTTCGCGTCGCGTTGACAACTAGCTCACGACAGATTGACTTGTAACGAGTGTCCTGAGACCTCATCACATTATCCACTTCTCTCCTCCTTCAGCCGCCTGGTCGCTCTTATTCTCATCTCTCCCTCGGATTTGTGAGCAGTGGAACACCTCGACAACCCAGGAACAATGAATCACTTACAAAATATAACTGATATTGAAAGACCATAACGAGATCTTGAGTTTCCATAATGTGACAATTGATTATCTAATGTTAAACCATTCTCTATTGACCAAAAAAACGTCATCTGTTGTTAAAATTCCATGCCTGAAACTCGGGTCCATTATTGTTACAGTTTCCCCATCTACTACTCACCTTGTGGTGGACATGTTGTCAGCACTTTCATCTATAGGATGTGTTACGACCCTGGCTCAAGGCCCGCAACCTATGTGCAAAACCGACACCAAAACCTGTGTATTAACTCAAGTGCTACTATATTAAGGAATTACTAGTGTAAGCTAAAAGGATAAGGACTGGAAGAACGTGACAATCTATCTGGTAACCCACACTCTTCTAAACACAGACCCTGCATGTGTGTGTGCCTGGCTGGTTTTAAACCTCCCAGCAGGTAACCAATCAGCACTAATTAACTAAGTGGCAGCCCTCACCTACATGCCCCGTGACACAGAGTGATCAGGCCTCTAGTACATAACACCTCCCCCACCAAACTGGTTGCCCAAGAGGCAACCACCACACAACAACTCATAGACAAAACAAAAAAACAACTGTGACCCCTTAGTTGTCAGGGCCACAACCACAACAGTGATAACGGGTACCACAAACACCGGTACTATGATCGTGAGAGGGCGTCTGCTAGCACGTTGTCCCTCCCACGAATGTGGCGAATATCCAAGTTATACGCCTGGAGGAACAAACTCCATCGCATCAAACGATGGTTCGAGTTCACCATGCTGCGAAGAAAAACCAAAGGGTTATGGTCTGTATACACAACAAGGGGTAAACTGGAGGATCCAACGTAAACATCAAAATGGTTCAAGGCAAGAACCAAAGCGAGCGCCTCCTTCTCTATAGTAGAGTAGTGCAGTTGATGCCTGTCAAACTTTTTAGAAAAGTAGCACACTGGGTGCTCCACCTCTAATGCATCCTCTTGCAGGAGGACGGCTCCAGCACCGAGGTCACTAGCATCCACTGCCAACTTGAATGGCAGTTGAAAATCGGGAGCTGACAGAACGGGAGCGCTAATCAGAATACCCTTGATGCTCTCAAAAGACTGTTGACAAGTCTCAGTCCACACGAAAGGTACCTTAGGACTGAGCAGATTGGTCAAAGGGGCAACAACAGAAGCAAAGTTCCTACAGAAACTCCTATAGTACCCTGCCATACCTAGGAAGCGCTTTAACTCCCGCCTGGTGATGGGAGCAGGGAAGCCCACTATAGCCTCCACCTTAGCTGTAATGGGGCACACATGCCCACGTCCAACCACCTTACCCAGGTAGGTAACCGTGGCATGTCCAAATTCACATTTCGCAAGGTTAACTGTCAAGTTAGCATCACCCAACCGCTTGAACACTTCCGCCAGATGCTCCACATGTTGTGACCAAGAGGAACTGTGGATAACCAGGTCATCCAGATATGCCTCACAGAACGCTACTCCGGCCAGGACCTTGTTCACTAGCCGCTGAAACGTCGCTGGGGCATTTCGCATGCCAAAGGCCATCACTGTATACTGGCAGAAACTCTCTGGTGTGACAAAAGCGGATATCTCACGTGCTCGCGGAGTAAGCGGAACCTGCCAGTATCCCTTCAGCAAATCCAATTTACTTACAAAGGCTGCTGAACTCACCCGATCGATACAGTCGTCCATCCGAGGAAGAGGGTACGAGTCCGGCTTGGTTACTGCATTAACTTTACGGAAGTCAGTACAGAACCGATGAGTGCAGTCTGGCTTATCAACAAGCAGGCAGGGGGAGCTCCACGCACTAGAGCTGGGCTCCGCAATGCCATGTCTCACCATATAGTCTACTTCCTTACTCAAGATCCGTCGTTTTTCCGGATTCACCCTGTAGGCATGTTGCTTAATTGGCCCTGCACTACCAACATCAATGTCGTGCTCGAGTACATTAGTACGACTAGGGACATCAGAAAACAAACGTGTATGCTGTCTAAGTAGGCGCACCACATCCGCACGCTCAGGAAGTGGCAAGTACGACAGGTGTGAGTCCAAGTCACCTAGTATCTGGGTGTTTGGCAACCTGCCCTGAGAAATCTCCTTCGACACAGAACAGTCGGCCACAATAGGAGATGCAGAAACTGTCAGAATAGCCACAGGCTTGACCCCTGACTGGTCCATCTGAGCCCTATCATTGTACGCCTTCAACATATTGACGTGACATAATCTACTCTTGCGCCTGCGGTCGGGAGTTTTAATCAAGTAGTCGACCTCACCAACTTTGCGCTCAATGGAGTATGGCCCACTGTATTTAGCCTGTAATGCAGACCCAAGAATAGGCGAGAGAACCAACACCTTGTCTCCCGGTGAGAACACCCTATGTCGGGCCCGCCTATGATACCACACCTTCATTTTTCCTTGGGCTACCTTTAGGTTCTCTTTCGCTAGTTCACATGCTCTACTAAGCTTAAGCCTGAAGTCACACACATAGTCCAACAAATTAGTAGAGGAAGGAGTCTGGTCAGCCAACCACTTTTCCTTCAGCAGTTTCAAAGGACCCCTCACTGTGTGGCCGAACACCAGCTCAGCCGGGCTGAATCCAAGAGACTCCTGGGTTACCTCCCTAGCAGCAAACAGAAGCAAAGGAATTCCATCATCCCAGTCTTTGTCGAACTCCGTACAATATGCCCGCAGCATTGTTTTGATAGTCTGGTGAAATCTCTCCAGCGCCCCCTGGGACTCTGGATGATAGGCAGAGGAAGGGCAATGCTGGATAGACAACTGCTGGAGGACCTGAGCAAAGAGACGGGACATGAAGTTAGACCCTTGATCTGATTGAATGACCTTTGGTAGACCAAACGTCGAAAAAAACCTAACCAGAGCTTTGGATATAGCTGGGGCTGTGATCTTGCGTAAAGGAATGGCTTCAGGAAAACGGGTCGCTGCACACATAATAGTCAAAAGGTACTGGTTCCCTGTCTTAGTTCGAGGGAGGGGACCAACACAGTCAATGAGGATCCGCTCAAAAGGTTCCCCAACGGCAGGGATAGGCTGCAGAGGAGCCTGAGGGATCTTCTGGTTTGGTTTACCAACCACCTGACACACATGGCACGAGCGACAATATTGTGCCACATCTGACTTCAAACCAGGCCAACAAAAATGTCTCAGCACACGGTCATAAGTCTTCCTGACCCCCATGTGACCAGCAAGATCATGATCATGTGCTAGATGCAGTATATCAGGACGATACACGGCTGGAACAACAATCTGAAACACACTGCCCCAGTCATCCAGACTGGACAGGTTAGGTGGTGTCCACTTTCTCATGAGCACGTCATTGCTAACAAAGTATCCTTGAGACGTATCTACCATTGCATCCTCTAAAACCGCCTCTTCAAAGAGGGACGACAAGGAGACATCCTTGTTTTGCTCTAGTACCAACTGCTCATGAGACGGTATCACCTTACCAAAACCCTCATCAGGGCCACTTTTCAACTCAACAAAGAACGTGTCACTAAGTGTCATATCACCATCTAAGTTAACAACCTCATGGGTGTCACATTTGACCTTTGACATTGCGCGTGTTACCGCACACACAGGAAACACTCCTGGATGCTTCTGTGCGAGCTCATCAGGAACCTCAGAAACTACAGGGACGGGAACTACAACTGGAGTAGCCAGCACTTTGCCACCGGCCAAATCGTTCCCTAGAATGAAGGACACCCCCTTTATGGGAATGTGAGAACACACTCCTACGACAACATTGCCTGATACTAAGGGAGAGTTTAGCGAGACCTCATGCAAAGGAGTATTCACAAAGCCTCCTCCAAAGCCCTGAACAATGGCACCGGAACGCAATGAAGAATCTTCCGAAAATGGCAAAATCCCATCCAGAATGAGAGACTGGAAAGCTCCTGTATCTCTCCATATTGTAATAGCCTGCCTTGATCCTAATGCACCAACCAGTGAAACAAATCCATCCATCATAAATGTTGAGGAGCCCTCTAGCTCCCTGTCTGCACCTTTGATACTTCGCACCCCACCCTCTAATGTCGGCATAGGTGTCCTGTCCATGATTTCTACCAGAGCCACCGTTTTTACATTTTTCTGCTTAAGCACAGGGCATCCAGCAACGATATGACCAGGCTCCTTACAGTAAAAACAGATAACCCCCTCTGGGAATGCACTAGCAGAGCCACCTTGCCTAGGAGTCGAAGTAAACCGACCAGCAGACACGGGTGCCGGGAACCGGCTCCCCTGAGAAGGACGCCTACTACCCCTGGACTCCACACGGCCCTCCTCTACAAAGACAGATTTGTGTGTTAACACAAACTCATCAGCCAAGACAGCAGCGTCGGCTATCTTCGATACCTTATGCTCATTTAGATGTGTGGACACGTTATCAGGAACACACCTTTTAAATTCCTCTAGGAGAACCAACTGTCTGAGCTGCTCCCTTGACTCTGCTTTCTGCGAGGTGCACCACCGGTCAAACAGGTTCTCCTTCTCTTTTCCAAATTCAACATAAGACTGCCCCTCCTGCCTACGATAACCTCTAAAACGCTGACGATAGGCCTCGGGGACCAACTCATAAGCCCTCAATATGGAAGCTTTAACAAGTTCATAATCAGCGTTTTGTTCAAGGGACAGAGCAGTGTAGGCTTCTTGTGCCCTACCAACCAAAACACATTGCAGCAGCAGTGTCCAGGCGGTATCAGGCCACTTCAATGTGGTTGCCACCCGTTCAAAAAGGGGGAAATATCTTTCCACGTCTTTCTCAAAAAACGGAGGCACCATCCTAATATTCCTGCCTACATCAAAACCGGAACGTGACTCTGGATGCAGAACACCCGCCTGTAAGGCAGCATGCTTATACTCAAGCTCCTTCTGCGCACGCTCGTGCTCCAGCAACATTTGTCTCTCCTTAAGCTCCCGCTCCTCTTTCCTCTCTTTAAGCTCACGCTCCTCTCTCCTCTCTCTCTCCTTAAGCTCACGCTCATGCTCACGCTCCTCTCTCCTCTCCTTAAGCTCACGCTCCTCTCTCCTCTCCTCACGCTCTTGGTGTAGCTGCCTCTCCTTAAACTCCAACTCTCTAACCCTCCATTCACCCTCTGCACCAGATAAAAGCGGAGACGCGTCAGACGAAGGAGGCTGCTCCACCCTCTCCTCAAGCACCTGCCCTCTAATGAGCAACACCCTTAAAGCACTCAAGGCAGATGGCTTCAACCGTTTCTCACTGGGAGAAAGCTCCACCTTGTAGTGTACAGCAAGCTCCAGAAGCTGTTCTTTGGAAAACCTCTCCAACAAGTCATGCGAAGGGAGATCACAAAATCCCTAACGGAAGCCATCTTTCCTACACCAGCGCCACCACCCGTTCACCATAGAGTCACCAAAGAAACACCAAAGAACCACCGAAGAACGACTAAAGAACCACGACGAACCACTGAAGAACCATACTGAATGCCAAAGCCACTAATAACAACCATAAAGGGACGCTGTGGCAATGTGTGCTACGGAGCGCACATTTCAAGGACGTAAAAAAAACCAAAAAAAAAACCACACCCACCCTAAATAGACGTGACATACACTCAGGGTGTTAGGTGCTACCAGGTATGCTCAACAAACACTCAAACAAACAAAACAAAATAAATCCAACAAACAATTCCAAACAGGTGCGCCTTCTAACGTGATGTGACCACATATGCTTCTACGTCTAAACTGCAGGAAAAAAAAAAAAAACCCGGCCTACCACATGTCTACCCTAAGAAACACTAATTCAAGCCCTACCACACTACCTGTGTTTCCTGGCCGCCCTAACCTACCTACCCTTAAACTAATGCCCTGTAGACCTAACTTTCTTCAACCACACCTGCTACCAGTCAAAGATCATATACAATCATTTCATTGACCGCCCCAGGAGTACGTGGTGCACCGGACGCTAACCCACAACCAGAAAATAATGTCCCTATCTACATGTGGTGCCTACTAAACTATATATTTTAACAGCATAAGTAGTCACATCAAATTACAAACAAATACGGCATACTCACCTGTTTGATGAAATGGCTCAGCCCCCACGTTACACCAAATGTAACGAACACCACCCAAACCATAATATGATGACACCCCGTGCAACACAAAAAAAAAACACCAAACAAAGTTCTAGGGGTAAAAGATCCCGGATGAGCGCCCAATTGTTACGACCCTGGCTCAAGGCCCGCAACCTATGTGCAAAACCGACACCAAAACCTGTGTATTAACTCAAGTGCTACTATATTAAGGAATTACTAGTGTAAGCTAAAAGGATAAGGACTGGAAGAACGTGACAATCTATCTGGTAACCCACACTCTTCTAAACACAGACCCTGCATGTGTGTGTGCCTGGCTGGTTTTAAACCTCCCAGCAGGTAACCAATCAGCACTAATTAACTAAGTGGCAGCCCTCACCTACATGCCCCGTGACACAGAGTGATCAGGCCTCTAGTACATAACAGATGACATGTGGTGCATATCGTCATCAACCTTTATTTATTCTCGAAATTACAATCGAGGTCACCCTCATTTTCAATGTAGTCGAGACTTTACAGACATTTCAATGCACACATTTCTACAATATAACAATAATAAATATTAATAGCTATCTACATAGTACTCTCAGTCCAGAGTGCACCACAGCAATTAGTATATTTTTTTTAAAATAAAATAAAAATGAACATGGGCATAAAATCAGCACACAAATTGACAAAATAAATAAATTGCATAAACTTCAGACATAAGAATAGGTATAAAAGACAATAAAAGTAGTGTAATGTAGACGTGCAGATTTTAAGAATAGGCATAAAATAAGTACAATAAGTACAGTGTTGCTTGAAGGCATGTGAACCCCCCCGGAACAGTCAGTCCCCCAAACATCCCACACATCAATCCCTACCACATCCCCATCCAAGACCCCCCCCCCCCCCCCCCCGATAAAGCACGCCATGACCGAAGGAAAACACAAACAGCCCGCGCCCCACTCACACCGCCATGCGCGGCGATGGGACTGCCACCCCTGCGGGCCGCTCCATCTCCCCTAGCCCCGGCGCCTCCGCCACCACGAGGAAAACCAGCGAACACCACGCCCCCCCACCCCCACCCCCCCCGAACTCCACAGAGGAATGACAGGCCACGCGCCCCCCAGGACCCGCAGCCACGCCAAAGGAGACACGACTGCACACACTCAAGCAGACAACAGACACGACAGCGGCCAAACGAGAAGACATGCAGGGTCGGCATATCAATGGCTATACGTCTACAGTGTGCCCGTCTACAGTCTGCCCGTCTACAGTGTGCCCGTCTACAGTGTGCCCATCTACAGTGTGCCCCATCAGACATGCCAGACATAAGTCCATGTAGTGCTGCAAACTACCATGTCTCATTATTAATATTAATATCACAGTAGATAACTACATTGTAGGCACTGTTTAAGTCATTTACAATAGATGGAATTTATAAATAGATAGATATGGTAGATTATAGATACTGTAGATAAGTTTAGGGACAGTCTTATATTAGCATAAAACCTGCAATATTCTAACACATCTCATTAGAATAAACATTTTAATCAACCTCTTAACCTTGGCCAGTTGTATTTCCAATGAGACAAATTATTATGAATGGTGCAGAACTGCAGCAGACTTGTTAAGCTGAAGTATAGGCCTTGTTCCCATCAAGGTATAATCTGTGTGTACTTGTTTTGGGGGGAGGCCCGGGTGAAAGCGCTTGCATGGACAGGTTGTTGGACGTCATGCAGTTTGGTTTTCGGAAGCTTTGAAAAAAGAGTTTAGCAGACATTACAAACATCATCGTTATTTACAAACAGTTAATAAAGGGTCTATGAGATAGATTATCAGCAATCGTGTCAGCCAATAGTTAGGCTTCATGACAGGGGCGTCATTTTGGTATGGCAAGGTATGGCACTCGCCATACCTTGGCAAATGAAAAAAAAAATAAAAAAAAAATATATATATATATTTTTTATAATTACAATTTTTTTTATGTTGATTTAGAATTCGAATGTCAACATTATGAACGAAGCTTCGAACTATTCGGTACAGCCCTAGCATGTTTTGATATTGTCAATTATCTCACTTTTACTAGGTGACTTTTACTACTAACTCAAATATGCCACAAAAAAAGGAAAATGGACATAGGGACGTTTTTTAATCAAAGGGCAGCAGAGCCAAGTGATACAGGGACACAGGTAAGGTCTGGCTTAGTGATTATAACAGTGCAGTTCAGCATTCAGTAACCCATACTTTTTGTGAACGTGTTTTTGATACTACATTCTGTTGAACACACACCTCAAAACCGTACCTAAGGAAAATTGGCTCAATTGCAAGAAAAATAATAGACAGTTATGATATTACATTCTGCATAAATTGTATGCAAAATATTGTGGTTCCCTGCTTTAGTCTGTTGACACATTTCTATACTAAAAATGCTTGTGTAGTCCTGTGTCATACCTAAATGTCATATAAGTGAATTGTATAGAAACAACTCACCAAAAGTGACTATTGCGCAACTGATTTGACAAAAAAATATCTCCAAGGGGGGGAAACCCCCCCCTTCAACCCCCCCCCCCCCCCTTCACCCCCCCCTTCCCTAATTGCCATACCTTGGCTCTTACTGAAATGACGCCACTGCTTCATGATATCTTTATTGCACTAGAAGTATTTACAACCTCTCAAGCAGATGCACACTGGACAACGGCTATTTGCATAACTGCAAAACTCGCAAACCCATACTAAATCTCGGACAAATACACAGACTGAAATGGTGATTAGCCTAATAGCAGGGGTGTAAAAAGTACCCAGAAATTATACTTAAGTGAAAGTATGGGTACCATCTCAAAATCTTACCCAAGTTAAAGTCAGAGTATCTGGCTAAAACACACACTTGAGTAAAAGTAAAAAAGTTTCTACTTTTACATGTACTTAAGTACTAGAAAGTAAAAGTAAAAACCTTTTTTCTGACTGTCTATTCTTCTGATAGCAGGTGTTTAATCAAAGATCCCCGCTTTCTAGTCCTGCACAAGGACCAATCAGCATGGGTATGGGCGGGTTCATTTCCCATTGATGGGGATTTGTTTTTAAATAAAGAGCGGCCGCAGGATTAATAACGTTAACGTTAGTTTGGCCAGAGAAACAAATATACTAATTAAAATGGTTGGACCTGCGATATTTGTACTTTGTACAGTAGGTCTGCATTTTAAATGTAAGGAGTAAAAAGTATGTTTTTTTTCTCTGAAATGTAATCGAGTAAAAGTACAAGTATACAAACCTAATAATACTCGAGTAAAGTACAAATCCCCAAAAACAGTACTTAAGTATTTTAACGAAGTACAATTACTCGAGTACTTTACACCCCTGCATGCCTAATAGGCCAACATGGTGAAACAAGGCAAATGCTTCACAATGTTGGCATTTTCCTTTCAATTCAAAATGTCAAGGTATCCCATCATTGTTACTGTAGCTCTGTGAGATGAAGAAAAACCTCGGTGCTATAATGCTTCTGGGAAAATCTAGTTAAAAACAGTATGAAAGCTCATTATTCCAGATGTTTTTGCCTCCAGATAATACGGTTTCCCCTCCGAAAAGCGTGTAACAATACTGCCGTTTCCCAGTGTTTTTATCCTCATTATATCATATCCGTCACCCCGAAGCGGTCGTCACGGAGACAGCGACACCATTTTGAATTGGACAAAGCATCAATCATTCCAAATGACTCCGACCCGCTGCTCTGCTAGAATACCAGGCCCGTGTAATAGCTTCACCCCTCACCTCCCACCCCATACCCACTTTACCCCTCTGTTGTAACATTAATCTAAATCCCTCTGTGCCGTGTCGTTTTCCAGCGTTAGAGATAGAGGGACGGCGGCCGTCCGGCATCGCTCACTGGTATTAAAAAGGAGTGGAGAGAACTCTTCAGATCCCCGTGGTGACAGACGGCATGACTGATGCGACCCGGCACCTGATGAAATCTGCCAGGGAGTGACTCTGTTGGAGCCTGATGGACTGTTGACTGCATGGCTGTTGCCTTTCATGTCAAACGTCGATATGTTCCTTGATTCCTGGCTTTACACACACATGCACGCTCGCACACACACACACACACACACACACACACACACACACACACACACACACACACACACACACACACACACACACACACACACACACACACACACACACACACACACACACACACACACACACACACACACACACACACACACACACACACACACACACACACACACACACACACACACACACACACACACACACACACACACACATATCCACTCTGATCCACTCCCCAGAGTGTGATGCATGAAAAGAGCTTGGGTGAAATGAGGGATTGTTCTTGATCCCCTGGATCTGACACGGATTTAGAGCTAGGTTTAATTTGCATTGTATTTGGCTTTCAAGGCCTCTAGATCCAGTGTTTGAATGCAGCTTTCCGGTGTAGTCACTGTTTGCCGGGAAGGAAAACATTCCCCCCGTTTTTCAAAAGACAACAGGGCTTTTGAGGTGATTAAATCACTGGGCCCAGGCAGCAGTGGTTCGGCAAAAAAATAATTCCGAGTATATAAGCGGCACGGTGGTGTAGTGGTTAACACCGTCGCCGCACAGCAAGAAGGTCCAGGGTTCGATTCCCGTTTGGGGACCAGGTTTCCATGATGCCAGGTACCCAGGTGGGGTATCTCCCAGGCCTTTCTGTGTGGAGTTTGCATGTTCTCCCCGTGCTCGCAAGGGTTTCCCCCCCAATAAGATAAACCCAATGGAAAAATATGCACAACAACAGATCGCTAACGCTGTGGCGTCCTTGACGAAGGCGGACAGGAGCACTTGGATTGGTCCCCCGGGGCGCGGCTCACGTTGACGCCCTATCTGCTCCCGGCTGCCCATGGGGGGGAAGGACGACGGGATGGGTTAGGCGCAGAGACTCTATCGCATCGGCGACTGAGGAAAGACAATGCATGTGTGTCATGTGTATCCCGGTGGTGTCAACATTTTAGGCAACCAACTTGCGTTCAGTGTTTCTCTGATTGGCCACGACGCCCATGTGACCGCGGCAGCGCGAGAGAGCGGCAGTGCGGAAATAGGCTGCATTCTATTGCCATGCTCTGCGACAAACTCTAACCTTAACCAACTCCGAAACAATGCCTAAACTTAACCCTAACCTTAACCAACTCCGAAACAATGCCTAAACTTAACCCTAACCTTAACCAACTCCGAAACAATGCCTAAACTTAACCCTAACCTTAACCAACTCCGAAACAATGCCTAAACTTAACCCTAACCTTAACCAATTCCGAAACAATGCCTAAACTTAACCCTAACCATAACCAACTCCGAAACAATGCCTAAACTTAACCCTAACCTTAACCAATTCCGAAACAATGCCTAAACTTAACCCTAACCATAACCAACTCCGAAACAATGCCTAAACTTAACCCTAACCTTAACCAACTCCGAAACAATGCCTAAACTTAACCGGCGAAAGAATGCATGTTAAAAAAAAAAGAAAGAAAAATTGAAGTGATTCGAACTTGTCACCAACGCACCGCAGGTTCCATAGCAAGGCGGCGAACGAGTTGAGCTAACCGTCGATGTTAAAAGAGGGGGTATTATGGCTGCTGCCGCGTCGCCGCGGGGGCGTGGCTAGGCGCAAGTTGGTTGCCTAAAATGTTGACGCATCCCGGTGTGTGTGTGCCGCTCCAATTGCATGTCCAGTTTGTTGCATGTCGATTAAAGACGCCCTAAAGAGGTCCTGCATTATTATTATATTATTATTATTATTATTATTATTATTATTATTATTATTATTATTATTATTATTATTATTATTATTATTATTATTATTATTATTATTATTATTATTATTATTATTATTATTATTATTATTATTATTATTATTATTATTATTATTATTATTATTGTATCTGCTTAGAAAACTAAAACGTCAAATTTCTTTATTTTTATTTCTCCATGTGGTAAATACACAGGTCGCAACCAATGTTCCCCAGTGGCGTCGCGTGGGTAAAATAACAGGGGAAGCCAAAAAAAAATTATTAAAAATAAAATTATTAATTATCTTTATTAATATTTTTTTTTTATTTTTTTTTTTTTTTAAGTCAAGCAGTCACCATGTACACTACAGTATGGCTCGGCGGCCAGTCAAACTTTTTATTTATTTAACAGATTGCAGAATGGGTACAATACAGTACGGCTCAATACACACAATTGTATAACACCCCTTCCTGACAGGCAGCGACGCGAGCGAGGGTGATTGCGAAAATTATTAAAATTTATTCGTTTCAATCAGACTATCCTGACCTTCCCGCGAGCGACAGCGAACTGAGCGGCGATGTCGTTCCCCCCTCAAATATTCGCTCGCTGTGTCTCTAGTTGTGATTACGCGGCAGAGTCCCGCCCCTAAACACTTTTTATTGGTCAAGAATTGCAGGCTGCTTTGCCCCCGTTAACACACACACACTCATATCAGGACAGTGTCGCACGCGATTTCGTCTCTAGTTCGCTCGCTTGCTCCCTGTCAGGAACCAGTGTAAGGGGATGCAGACCAGAGAAAGACGTTTGTCTTGTTTACATCAGGGTCATTAATACTGCTGGAGCATTGGTTCATTTTTGGTCCAATCTTTCCTTGCACGATTTTGCGCGCCGCGTGGGAGCAAATTCGAGACACATATTCGGTTGCAAAAAGGTGTCACACGGTCTCCTCTATGGCCGTGAATATTTTCACGCGGATCGGAATCACGGCGCGCCCGTGGGACACTTTTCCGTTTCGGCGAGTTTGCGGCTTTCCTTTTCTAAGCATTTTCGGGGCTACATGTGAATGAGTAAAAGTTGCGGGACGCCCAAATGCTTCCACGATAGAAAGCTCGCGTGGATCCCATAATAGGCTCACTTAATACAGCGTTTTTAAAATCACGTGACATTTTCAGGGTCGCGAGCCGACCTTTTCCCCTCGTTTTCGATGATGGAAGTGATTTAGGAAAAGCTTCGGCACGCCGAGAGGTACCCGTGGATTTAATCTCGCGAGGATCGGGGCAATATTCGGCCCGTGGGAGCAGTCACGGGTTAATACAATGTTCAGAGTGCAGAGGGGAGGTGTGCAGAGGGGATTCCACACTCATGATTCTTCTCACAGCCCCGTTTTAAACTTTTAGGGTGTGGCAGTCAGCTCGAATCTGATTGGCTAGGATCGGTTTTGGACTCTAGATACATGAATCACATGGTTGAGGCTGGAGAAAGAGACCTACCCCCTGCCTCCTCTCCTCTATAGCTGCAGTGAGCACAGTGAGTCTGACAGTGTGTTAGAGGGAGTGAGAAGGAGAAGAGGGAGACATTTAAAAAAAAATATATATATATATATATATATAACACAGATGCACAGATGAAAAAGAATGTAAACTATATTAATATTATATATATATATTTTTTTCATATTTCATATTTGATATTAATTCATATTTTAATAGGGAGGCCTGGCTTCCGTTGGCTTCCATAAGGATTCGCCACTGATGTTCCCTCAATTTTCTTTTGATCTGAGCAAACACTCAAACCTCCTGAGCAGACATCAGCAACTACTGAGCAACATACGTCACCTGCCGATTAACCGGTTAGTTGATAAGCGGCAGTTTGTAGAAAATCTGAGAATCTTAATTTCCCTCAATATCTAACATGAAAATCTATACATTTAGCTGATACACAGAAATTATACAAAAATGCATATTATATTCCTTAATCAAATATTTATTTGACCATTGATTGACGATACAAAGTCCTCCCTCCCTCGCTATTCTCTCTCTCTCCCTCTCTCTCTCCCTCTCTCTCTCTTCCTCTCTCTCTACCTCCCTCCCTTTCTCCCTCTATCCCTCTCTCTAAACCTCTCACCTTCCCCTCTGCTTCATTCCTCCTTTCTCTGTTAGTCAGATACACATCAGAAAATAGTAACTTGTTTCCACACTCCTCTGGTCTGGTCTTAGCTCTTACTTAGTCCTTTTTGTTAGTCTGTTATTCTTCCCGTCTGTCCTTCTCAGTTCTACAGTGGTTGACAGGGCTTGACAGGGCTGGTGAAAATGCTGAGTGGCTAGTGACTTTGGAAAACCACTAGCCACAGTGGCTGGTGAGCCAAAAAGTGAATGTCAAGCCCTGCTTGTCAGACTGGGTAATGATAACAGGCGTACCTGTAGCTCCAGTAACGTGTTGGTCAAGCTGGCCTGGCCAGCTCATCGGTCCACCTCTCGGTAGGCAAACAGCAGTTACATTGATTGTAAAGACAACGACAAACTAACATAACATAAACGAGACATATACCAACGCAAACATGTATCACTGCAGGGGGAGAACATTAACCTGTGTCTTCTTTCAAACGTGGCACTCCATGTTTCCACCATGCCAATCTCTCGGTCAAGAGTCATGTGAGTTCCCTGCTCATCTGTAAGTGTCTCTTTTTCAACCCTCCCGTCAACAAAAGGCCGCCTTACCAAGACTGACAGCCAATTATGTACCTATAATTTTTTACTAGAACCAGAACTGACCATAACAGTACTAAAAACCTGTCTGCATCTTTTAGAAGCGTGATTGTACAACTTCAAGGTGCCTTTCGAGTGCTACTGCTGCCAGGAAGGATCAAGTTTCAAGTTTCAAGTTTCAAGTTTCTTTAATAGTTGTCATACAGAAGTACAGAATACTTTTATACAAAATGCTTCTTACTGTTACGCTCCAGAGACTGTGCAAGACAAGATAAGTATGAAATAAAATAACATAGTATAGCATGTAAATTAGAAGTAAAAAAATTAGGTCACAGTGTTCAGTATAGAGTAGACATATGTACAATGTTCGATGCAGAATAAACGTAACTGAGTTACCATATAATATACAATATACTATGCAGTGTACTAATATACAATACTATATAGTGCAAGGCAGAAATGGGATGAGGTGCAATTTAGGTACAATTTACAGTAGGTGTACAAGTTGTAGTGCAAATCCTTTATCAATAAATATAAAGTGTGTTTGTGTGATCTAAAGTGTGGAGAGTGGGTGCTGCAGTGTGTTGTTTGTTTAAGTGAGTGTGTGCGTGTGGGTGTGTGTGCTGTGTGCATTTGATGGTTGTTGCATAGTGTTTATTGTTCGTTTAGCAGCCTGATGGCCTGGGGATAGAAGCTTCTTCTGAGTCTTTTTGTGCTCGCCTTAAGACTCCGGTATCGCTTGCCTGACCGCAGCAGTTCAAAGAGGCAGTTGTTCGGTTGGCTGGAGTCCTTGATGATTCTCTTAGCCTTCCCCCTGCACCGCTTGTTGTAAATGTTCTGGAGGGTGGGAAGCCCCCCTCCAATTGTGCGTTCGGCTGAACGTGTCACTCTTTGTAGTCTGCTACGGTCTTGTGCAGTGCTATTCCCAAACCAGGAGGTGATGTTGCCAGTCAGGATGCTCTCTATTGTACATGAGTAGAAGTTCCTAAGGATCTTCTGACTGACTTGGAACTTCCTTAGGCGCCTGAGGAAGTAGAGGCGTTGTCGTGCCTTCTTCACAACACTGTCAATGTGTGTGGTCCATGTCAAGTCCTCGGATATGTAGGCTCCGAGGTACTTGAAACTGTTCACTCTCTCAACCGGTGCCCCGTCGATGCTGAGGGGGCTGTAGTCCTTGACCCCCGACCTCCTGAAGTCCACAATCATCTCTCACAATCATCTCAACGGGGAAGATGTGTGATGAGATTGGGTTTAGCCCGACCCAGATATCGGCCCATGTAGGGAAAACTGTGCAAGCGTCCATCCGAATTGTCAATAGGGAGGTGTAGTCTGACGTCACTTTAGTTTCCCGCGCGGTCCACCCGTATAGGGATTTATCATTGGGAAAATGTATTATCGGTTATTGTAATAATTCTGCCTCATGAACATTGGCAAGCTTTCCATTTCTGCACAAAATGAGCTCCCTTCTATCACTAACATGTTTGAGCATTTTTGGTTGAAATAAAGTTAGTTATAATAAGGTTTTTAATTTGTCGTTAAAATAATAATAATAATAATAATAATAATAATAATAATAATTTAGGACCTGCTCCGAGGTCATCATTTGGCACACATGCGAACCATGCATACAATGCGTATCTGCGATTAACCCATCCCGTCGTCCTTCCCCCCCAAGGGCAGCCGGGAGCAGACAGGCGCCACGTGAGCCGCGCCAGGGGACCAATCCTGTCCGTCTTCGTCAAGGACGCCACAGCGTTAGCGATCTTGTTGTTGTGCATGTTTTTCCATTGGGTTTATCTTATCGGGGGGGGAAACCCTTGCGAGCACGGGGAGAACATGCAAACTCCACACAGAAAGGCCTGGGAGATACCCCACCTGGGTAACTGGCATCATGGAAACCTGGTCCCCAAGCGGGATTCGAACCCTGGACCTTCTTGCTGTGAGGCGACAGTGTTAACCACTACACTTACCAGTAGAACGCCTGTTGTTCAGTGCTGTCGCCTAATACAGCCAGGAGTCTACGCTGTGGTGACGTCAGTCAGCAGCGCCAAAGTGAGTGTAGTTCCTCAGTGAACGAAAACATAAACGTTGTTACTTTTACGATTAATTGCAAATGTTTTCATGTTGAGCTATAGATTGTGGATGAATACACACAGAAAGGTACACCATGCCAATGTTCATGCTTTATTTGTTTTAAACGAGACAATTTAATAATCGGTCCATTGGAAATACATTGCAATTTCAAGGAGGGTGGACCGTGTGGGAAACAGCATTAATGACGTAACCACTACACCTCCCTATACTGACACCATTAGATTAGGACGGCCGCCATAGTCACACAATACTGACACCATTAGATTAGGACGGCCGCCATAGTCACACAATACTGACACCATTAGATTAGGACGGCCGCCATAGTCACACAATACTGACACCATTAGATTAGGACGGCCGCCATAGTCACACAATACTGACACCATTAGATTAGGACGGCCGCCATAGTCACACAATACTGACACCATTAGATTAGGACGGCCGCCATAGTCACACAACACTGACACCATTAGATTAGGACGGCCATAGTCACACAATACTGACACCATTAGATTACTGTATTACTGATTATAATAATAGTGGCTCAATTGTCTCGACTAGGGTCTTTGAGTAGAAAGAGTTTAGTCATTGACAGTCGACGAGACAGAGCGCTGTGGTCGCTTTGAATGACGAAATCCAGACCGCTAAAGATGGAACACTACTTGCTACAGAACAAACATATTCAGAGAAAATAATTAAATGTGTTGTGATTTCATGTTGAGTAAAACTATAATCTACTTGATCTTGAGGTTAAATGTGACTTTTAAAGATGTTGAAATGAATTACACGTAATGTGGCACTTGTGTAGAAGCGTAGAGAAGTGGAACATATTTTATGACCAAACGAACCATTCTGTGTGACTTCAAATATGAAAGAAAAAAACAATATGTACGACAGAGTCTTATAGGATGACTCCCCATTCAAAGAGGTAGGGGTCAGATCTTGTTAATCCCCCGTTGCCAAGATGGTGGGCCGAGAGTGAACCGGCTTCTCTTTGGACAGACTTTGTTCTATATAGTCAGTGTTTTAGGGAATTGTTCAGTCGTGTTTTGTCAGGAATGCACCAGGAGAGCCACTGTATACAGCCTCATACGATCTCAGACCTTTTCCAAACGCAGACTCCTTCCCTCGTAAAGTAGACATCCTCTGTTCAACATGAAATGGTACAACATCAAAAACTCTTACCCAGCACTGCAGGCACATAGCCTGGCAGCGAACGAGCTGCTCGACCGCCTCCATCCACGTATGAGATGCCCGAGTGTGGCTTGATTGGAACGACAAGCGGTTAACAGTTTATTAGCCGCTCGGCAGGGGGCCTCTTCAAGCCGTGCAGATGAGCGTCGACTATAGTCATCGCTCTGGGAAAGGCTATACTGTAAAGCCTGGAATTTCGGATTGTAATTTTCTTTCCTCCGGCATGTGTACAATTCAATGCATGGGTCTCACTCGTGTGTGTGTGTGTGTGTGTGTGTGTGTGTGTGTGTGTGTGTGTGTGTGTGTGTGTGTGTGTGTCGGCGGAGACAAGCAAAACGGGTAATTTAGAATCTGTCGAGATGGATCCACGGCACATTAACTAGCCAATCCCTGTGATGCGCTTTTGTGTACAGACTGCTGAAGCGCGTCAGCTCAGTCGAGAGATTGAATGTGATCTCCCATCAGGGGGGGGGGGGGGGGCGTTGGACGTACGTGCTAGCTATAGTAAACGCTGTCAAGCCCGCGCTAATGCTTTTCAAATGGGCTCCGAGACGTGACGCATGATTAGTCACTCACTACATCTTGATGGGCCCGATACCTACTGTAAACAAACGGCGTAGTCACTCCATTCAGAAGGGCTGCCGAGGCTGCCAAAATGTATACACTCTTTTCTGGACTCTTTTTGTATCACAAACAGTACTGTATTTGCAAATCTGGTATGTCATAAATGTATAGATGTAGCAGTACTGTCTATCTGTATGTCGTGTATGTCATATATGTCCTGATGAATTGAAAATGGGGGACCCTGATGTAAACAAGACGAAAGTCTTTCTCTGGTCTGCATCCCCTTAACAATTGTGTGTATTGAGCCGTACTGTATTGTACCCATTCTGCAATCTGTTAACACTTTAAGTGCCGAAAACGTGTTTAGGCGTCTTTCCTAGCCATGCTCAAGTTGCAGAGGACGCCCTAACTCGTCTTTAATATCAATATTTCATATTCATATTCATATTCAAATAATATTTTTCCTCCGCAGCCCTGAGACACAGTGCTGGTCTCCTCTCAACCCTCTAGCGGTTCAAGAGCGCCATCTGGTGGCCGATCGGCAGATCGCCCAACAGGAAGTCACCCTTTGAACCAGTAGTACTCATCCAAATGTGGTCCGGCCACTCTCTATAGCTCCCGCGACTCCATCTTGAAACACTGGATAATAGATTGCTCGCCCTAACTCAATAAACAACGTTATTTGGACGTATATACTATTATACAACCTGTAAATGGATCGGATATTTCTACATCCCATAATAGGAATATTTCAGTTCCACGCTCATCGTCCAGCGGCGCGAGGAAGCCACGGTAAGATTCAGCGTTATTCTCTAACGTCTTCTTTACTAACTGCTATGATGAACATATGACCCACATTAGATGAATGGTATAACGTTGCCCACGGAATTATAAACGCCCCCCCCCCGCCCATCCGGTCAACATCAGATGACGTGTAGTAACTTCTAGAAGAACCTCCAGTTGACATTTTTTATCTGGCACAGATCGCTATCAAACTGTATTTCATCATCAATATAATGCATTTGGAGCTATAAATCACGTTCTGGAGAAAGCTGCAGAAAAAGATAAAAACATACTTATACTTTAGACCATATTTTAGTATGAATATGTGAATGAAAAAGTTTAACGTTCATACACCCTGAACAATACATATAGGACTTTGAATGGGCCCTAATAATGGCAATCTAGCAATATAATTTAAAAAGTTATAGCCCTGCAAAGAAGGGGAACTTTTCCATAGACAAATAGAGCTGGCAAGGGATGGTATATCATGAATTTAACCTTCGGCAGTTAAAGTGTTAATAAAGTTTTCAATCAATCAATCAATCAAAGGCTGTAATCCACACCCTAGCAAAGGCAGCAGCATCGCGACCAAGGTTAAGTGGAGCAATTAAGATCAGTAATCATGATGAAAGCCCGTCTCCGCCATGCTGGAGGTTATGGGAGGCGGTCAGTGCTTTGTAGGAGGAGAACCAGTCCCATGATGACCTCCGTGGCTTTCATGTCCATTTCATGTCCATTGCACTCTACGTAGTAACCCTTTGCTCCATGAGACCTTCTGCTTTTCTTCAGGGTGCAACTGCACTAGGGCCCATGGCGATGGAGCCCCCGCCCCCCAAGAGAAGCCCCTTCCAAGAGTGAATAGTGGACCACCACACACTACATTAAATGAGTGGCATTAACACTATCAACAGGCAGTTATAAGGAGGGGCCCCCTAATTCGTCATCCGGCAGCATGGCTACATGGGTAGAGCTCCGGACTCATGATCGTAAGATCACCTGTTTGAGCCCCGGTCAAGGCTGCTGTCGGAAAGTGGTGTTGTTGTCCAGCAGGGGGCACTCTGTCCTCTGGACTAGTAAGTAACAATGTCCCCTGTTACAGTGATAGGGACACCGTACAGCTGCGAGTGCCGTCCTTCGGATGAGACGCTAAACCGAGGTCCTGACTGAATTCGGTCGTTAAAGAACCCAGGACGCCTATCGTAAAGAGTAGGGGTTCCCCCGACGTTCCTGGCCAAATTCCCAATCAGGTCTCTGACATCAGGGCCACCTAAATCATCCCTTCCCCTTAATTGGCTGATATCAATCCCTGTCTCCTGAGCCATTCAGCCATTGTGTAGTGTGATGTGTGCCGGGTGCCAGTGTATGGTAGCCATTGTGTAGTGTGATGTGTGCCGTGTGCCAGTGTATGGTAGTCAGTGTGTAGTGTGATGTGTGCCTGGTGCCAGTGTATGGTAGTCATTGTGTAGTGTGATGTGTGCCGTGTGCCAGTGTATGGTAGTCATTGTGTAGTGTGATGTGTGCCTGGTGCCAGTGTATGGTAGTCATTGTGTAGTGTGATGTGTGCCGTGTGCCAGTGTATGGTAGTCAGTGTGTAGTGTGATGTGTGCCTGGTGCCAGTGTATGGTAGTCATTGTGTAGTGTGATGTGTGACTGGTGCCAGTGTATGGTAGCCATTGTGTAGTGTGATGTGTGCCTGGTGCCAGTGTATGGTAGCCATTGTGTAGTGTGATGTGTGCCTGGTGCCAGTGTATGGTAGTCATTGTGTAGTGTGATGTGTGCCTGGTGCCAGTGTATGGTAGTCATTGTGTAGTGTGATGTGTGCCTGGTGCCAGTGTATGGTAGTCATTGTGTAGTGTGATGTGTGCCTGGTGCCAGTGTATGGCAGCCATTGAGCCTGCATAGCCCACGGTTGGGTGCTACCAGTGGTGGTGAAGGAGGCAATTTCCATCCTACCTTGTAAAGCGCATTGAGTGTCTAGAAAAGCGCTATATAAATGCAATTAATTATAATTATTATTATTAATTTGTCACTCTGGGCCATTGGTGTAAAATTCTAGGTCATTATTCACAAAATGTAATTGTATATATTAGTTTGTGGGTTTTTCTTTTATATTCGCTGCTGGCGGGACAAAACCTCATAACTAAATTTTTTTTTTTTTTTTTTTTTTATAAATCAACTCCGTAGATCATCCTCCATATGTGTGTGTGGGTTTTACAAAGTTTAAACAATGGGAAAGCATTAAACCGATCATCTGTCTAAACCTCCTAACTCTATTCACCCTCAAATCTGTGTTCGTTTTTTTCATCTGCTGAAAAGTTGGGTTTTGTCCCGCCAGCAGCGAATTATGCTGGTTTTCATTGAGTCATTTAGAAATAAGTGAGTGTTTAGCTGATTGATATATGCATGATGGGAATGAGTGTGCTTGTGTACATGGGAAGCGGGAACCCATCACCTGTAAAGGTCAGCTGGCGTAAACAAACAATAATAATACAATTTAATATAAAAGTCTAAAAGTAAATAAATACAAAAAGTGTTTTTTAACCCCCCCGCCCCTAACTGAAATAATAACTGTAAAAACAGTTTTGCATGAGTATATAATCACAAATACACACTGTATATACTATATCAGTGTTTCCCATGAATTACCTAGACTGTGGCGGGTCCCGCCACAGTTTTATAATGAACCAAAAAAATAAGTATTAACTAAAAAATGTAAATGAAGAATTATAAAAAGTTTGCCAATAGGGATGTATCAGTAGTATTGGCAGTCATAATAGTAATCCAGTATATTCTTTTATTTTCTAAAAAATAAACCAGTTCAACACCACTTTTGCTTCATTTCTTTGATGGCTCAAATGTATGCTCTAGTCGATTTTGTGTTTTGAGCACAGTTCATCATAGATCTAGCCTCTTTATTTTGCTCTCAAAGTGCACCAGATTGATGCATTTAACTTTAAAAGAAAGAAGAAAAAAAATGCCCCCGGAACCCCCTAGAGGGGCCGAGGTTTGGCCACCACATTCTCACAAAATCCTGTGGGAAACACTGCTAAAATCATAGACATTTAAATAAAAATTAAGAACCCCCCCCCCACTCCCCAGGAACCCCCTATCAGAGGAGAGCCAGACAGCGCTCCCCAGGCCGGAGAAGTTGTGTGTACATGATGTGGTGAACTAACCTGGCTTTTTATTCCTCTTGTCTTCATGTAAAACCAGATGATTGATTCTGTTTCCTCGTTTTTCTCAATACTACACTTCAATGTTGATGAGTAACATTCACACCCCTATAGGCTGCTCTAGTTCCTACCATGTGTGGCGTTAGGAGGTTGCTTCACTACCAGCGATAGTGAGATGGGGCTTTAACCCTATGTCATCCACATCTTGATGAAAAAGGTAATGATTACCGGATTGATTATTTTCCTGGCTGAGTGATGGGGCTGATACCTTGGTAGGTCCTGCATTGTTTTCTCAGACACAATGGGCCTCATTCACCAATACTCTCTTATTATGTTTCTTACATTTCTTCTTAACCGTCTGGTAAAAGAAAAATAAGAAAACATTGCTCCCAGGTAAGAACAAAATAAGAAAAAATGCTAGTTAAGAACAAAATAAGAGGAAATCTGTTCTTATATCGCTTCGTGAATGAGGCCCAATGTTTTGGAGCTAAATATCTGTAATTTTTTATGAATGGCATATGGCATGTCATTTATCTGAAGATTTATTACCACAGTGTGATAAATGATCAATTAATAATTAACCGACTTCAAATGAACTGGGGATTGCGGATTAATTATTCCCCAAGAAGAACCCCCCCCCCAGTGTGTCTGGGAGCAGCGCTGACATGTGCCATGTGTCAATTACCTGGGAGGTCAGTGCAGAGTGCCCTCCCATCCATCTTCAACCCATAAGCTAAAAGAGAACTGCTTGGTATACAGCACATTCAATATAGACCTTTTAAACAGCACGACTTGCTTGTCAGAGCGTCCCCCTAAATAATGAATTTATTTATTTATGAATTTATGAAGCTTACTTGCTTGAGGACTTAACTATCGCCTATTGCTAATGAGTCGTGCGTTTATTTTGAGGTTGATTTCCATCTTTTCACAGCTCTTTCCTTGAAGCTGGGGGGCTGTTTTTGCGTTTTTACATTAGAAGTAGAAAATGCACTTGGGTTTATGAAGTGTGCCGCACGTTCACGTCAACGCTCACGCGCACAATACTCTCTTACCTAGTGTAGCAGCCTGAATATTCTACAAAGTATTCAGAAGTGCTAACTGTTACTTTCCCTGTGTGTGTATAACGTGTGATTAACAGTGTTCCTTTGGATAGCTCGCCCAGTCTAACGACGAGGTGAGGTGCTACTCTTCTCCGGCTTCAGTATGAATCACTAACAATAACATTGAAGCCCTTTTTCCCTTTCTGGAGCGGTCCTAAAGTGGGATCAGTGGAGGTTGCCAGCAGGGGGCGGAGTGGCAGTGGTGGCAGGTGGAGCGGAGGAGAGAGGAAAGCAACGAGGAAGAGGGAGTTACCTGGGAGCGAGAGTACCAGGAAGCTCTCTTCGGCAGTGGACTTGACCGTGATCAGTCGCAGTTACAGTGGGCGGGTGCTCAAACGAGCCCCGTTGTTGGAGAGCCCCGTCGGAACGAGCGACGGGTGATAAGAAGAGAGCCCCGTTGGAACGAGCAATGGGTGATGAGAAGTACTTGCTAGTGACGGGTTATCCTAGAAGTATCAGCGATAGTGTGTGAGTAAGAGATACAGAACCGAAGGATTAACGTCTAGAGTTAACGGGACTAACGTCTATCGTTAGCGGGTTATAGTAGTTACAGATGAAGCTTTTAGTTTTCATGGGCGCTTTGCCGCGACGCGCGCACAGTGATATCACGTCGTTGAAATGAATTAGGAACCCAGGCTGCTGTTCTATTTTATGCCGCCAGGAGGCGCAAAGTCATTAGACGGACGCTACAACGTCCTACACAGTATACTGTATAACGATCTGTATATGTTTTGTTGTCTAAAATAAATACCATACCATATGTCTAAAGCAATGTTGCTGAATAAAATAATTAACCAGTTAAAACCTGTCGAATGGAGCAGTCAAAGGGATATATAATGGATATATTTTGTCTAGTACCGTGGTGTAATGGTTTATGCCCATTCCTTTCAAGCCGACGCTCGGGGTTTGAATCCCACCGTGTCTAATATATATATTTTTTTTATTTATAAAATGAAATTGCCCGCAACGATGTGCATAATACAATAGTAATAATATATAATAAGAATCCAACCAATAGAGCGACATTGTGCAATAAACAAGTAAACAAAGTAGGGCATATCGGTATTTGTACACGAGTTATTCTCGAGTCAACTTATTGTCTGTTGTTGCTATGCAACTTCACTTGACTTGAAAAGACTTGATACCTCCCCCCATGCCCAACGATAAAAAATTAACGTTATTAAATGTATATATATATATTAATTCATTTTGCGCGAATCCACACTTCATTTCCCAGATCCACTTTGAAACAACCAATCACGTTGCGCGATAGCACGAGCGATCCACAGTCAGGAAGTAATGTTACAGCTGAGTTCACTCATTCAGAACGGCGAAATGTAAAATGCTACCCAGGATTGTTGCGTTTCGTTATAAAAACTATGCGGTGATAAACAAAAAACGAATCGCAGTATGCAAAACGTGCGGTTCGAGGATCACAGATGGAGATTCAACGTCCAACTTCGTTCGACACTTGAACTAAGAAGGTGCACAAAGATCGGTAAGTGAATGAACGAATGAATGAAAACTTTATTTAACAGATTGCAGAATGGGTACAATACAGTACAGCTCAATATACACAATTGTTAAGGGGATGCAGACCAGAGAAAGACTTTCGTCTTGTTTACATCAGGGTCCCCCATAGTAACTTGGCTTGCTACAGTAGCTACAGTTAAATCAATGTTATATATGAGAGTATATAACGTTATCATATACTCTCTTTTTTAGACTCTTTTTGTATCACAAACAGTACTGTATTTGTAAATCTGGTATGTCATAAATGTATAGATGTAGCAGTACTGTATCTGTATGTCATGATGTATGTCATGTTATGATGAATTGAAAATGGGGGACCCTGATGTAAACAAGACGAAAGTCTTTCTCTGGTCTGCATCCCTTTAACAATTGTGTTTATTGAGCTGTACTGTATTGTACCCATTCTGCAATCTGTTAATTTTCTTTCAATCAATCAATCAATCAATCAATCAATCAATCATTACATCCAAGATACACGGCTGCTGTAGTCTTGTCTTATAAAATACATAAACAATCAGCAATGTCTCGCTTGATGAATGGCCAGCAGTAGCCTAATTAATATTAATAAAAGTATTATCATTTTAATAATTGTGAAACGTGTTTAGTCCCTTGTTTGAGCCGAATCTGGGTTGAACATGATTTGTGGAACTCCCTCTGGTGTTGTGGTCGTGGTATTCACTGACCTTTGGGAAGTATTTCGACATGTACATGGGTATCTTAGTGGTGTAGTGTACAGTATCTTGTAGACCAGGCCCATTGCAAGTTGCTGTACTCTGTCGTCTACTCTAAGCCATCCTAGGTAGTCAAAGTGGGCAGGGGTGAGGTGGGTTCTAGGAGTAAGGTCAAGCAGTAGTCTGACCAGTTTGTTTTGTGATGTTTGTAATTTAGTTTTTAGCACTTTTGAGGTGCTTTGGTACCATGAGGTGCAAGCATAGTCGTAGTACCCTTGAATGAGTGCTCCTGCCAGAGTCTTCAGGGTATTCTTGTTTACCAGAGAGGAGATCCGGTACAAGAATCTTGTTCGTTGGTTGACTTTTTTTTATTACATTGGTTGCCATTTTGTCACAGGAAAGATTTGCCTCTAGGATGGAACCCAGGTACTGTAGGTAATTTCATCTTTCCTTGTGACAATATTGTCACCCACTGTAACAGAGAAGCCGTTGGCCTTGCTGAGTTTGTTATTTGATCCAAGAGAGAGAGAGAGAACTCGCATGGGGGACCCTGATGTAAACAAGACGAAAGTCTTTCTCTGGTCTGCATCCCCTTAACAATTGTGTGTATTGAGCCGTACTGTATTGTACCCATTCTGCAATCTGTTAATAACGTTTTCATTCATTCATTCAGGAGCAAAGGTCAATGACCAAACACACCCAGACTACATACCATCTGTATTCCCTTCAACATCACAGTCTACACCATCTACGTCAACAAACATCAGTCGCCATGAGCGGCGTGAAAAATGGTGACCAACAGAGAACCAAGGTCGAGTCAAGCTCCTTGACCGCTTCATCTGTGGACAGCAACGACACCAAATGCAAGATGATGACAGGTGTTACCTGGCCAGGGCTTCAGCACTTGTTTTCTTTCTTGCACACAGAGAAGACAAGGAGCACCATAATCTCACCCATAGATCAGCTATTTATCACCCTTGTCAATTACATACAATTATACATACAATTGTTAAGGGGATGCAAACCAGAGAAAGACTTTTGTCTTGTTTACATCAGGATCCCCCTGTTTACATCAGTAATCATCGGTAACATTTAGAATTGATTTCAAGGTCCTCCTCCTTATATACAAAGTATAAACATTGCGATCATCTACTATTGAAGGTTCCGAGCCACAGTCTAAAGAAAATCAGTGATGCAGCCTTTGCTAACTATGCACCAAAGTTATGGAACACACTACCTATGGACATTAGGGAAGCTAGATCTCTTAATATTTTCAGAAATAAGCTAAAAATGTACCTCTTCACCATAGCCTTCTAATACACCCCTCTGTTGATTGTACTGTAGCACTATTTTACTCTGGCCATTCTATTGCATAATTTTACTATCTATTCTACTATTCTATTATTGCACTGTATTATTGGTGTGCAAACCAGTCAACTTACAAAAAAGAGCCTGTTGGAGGATTTCAACAAGATAAATGCGACAACATTGCAAAATATTTCACTATAATATTTCAAAGTGAAGTAAAAAATATTATAATAATTATTTGATCATGTTAAATAAGTGTGACTGACTGACGACTGTGACTGTACTGTAGCAACACTGACACTCACAGCACACAGCAGGCGCAGCAGGCGTCGGGACACGCATGGTCCAGTGACGGACGGCAGTAGTATAGTACACCAACGGAAATATTAAAGTTACACGTTGACCTATAATTCCGCCAAAGGATAATAAAAAAACCCAACTAATGCTATGTTAAATGCTATGTAAACAGCATTGTTTTCAAGGATTAGAGAGACATTTGTGATTGACCTGTGATACAGTCCACATTACAGTTCTACTTTTGTTTTGATGTGAAAAGTGATGCTGCATAAGAGGACTGCATTTAGCACTGACTGAGAAAGTACATATTTAGGACATTTGTAGGGTTTGTACATTACAAAATGCAATGGGCCTGGTCTACAAGATACACTACACGACCAAAGTACCCATGTACATGTCAAAATACTTCCCACTTTCAAAAACACTCTCAAAAAACACCTACGGGAGACTGCAATTCTAAACTGGCCCCTGTAAATGTCCTAACACAACCCCCCCCCCCAATGTACAGTAAATGACCAAGTATAATAATAATAATAATAATAATAACTTCGTTTTATATAGCGCCTTTCAGAGGACCCAAGGTCGCTTTACATAGGGGGGGGGGGGGGGGGGAGATGACAAATTAACAACATAGTGGACAGACACAACATATACATATAAAGTGAGAAAGTTAGGGGTTGAAGGCCAAGTTGAAGAGGTGGGTTTTGAGCAGTTTTTTAAATTAGTCCAGAGTTGGGGCGGTGCGGAGTTCTGCTGGGAGGGAGTCAATATTCCAATGTACAGTTTTGCTTGTTCAGTTGTACAGTGTCCCCCACCCACTCTTCCTACCCAACCCCCCCCCCCCAACATCCTCCAATGTACAGTTTCTATGTCAAATGTATATACTCTCTTTTCTGGACTCTTTTCGTATCACAAACAGTACTGTATTTGCAAATCTGGTATGTCATAGATGTAGCAGTACTGTCTATCTGTATGTCATGTATGTCATATATGTTATGATGAATTGAAAATGGGGGACCCTGATGTAAACAAGATGAAAGTCTTTCTCTGGTCTGCATCCCCTTAGCAATTGTATGTATTGAGCCGTACTGTACTGTACCCATTCTGCAATCTGTTAATAAAATGTTCAATCAATCAATCAATCTCCCCGTACTGTGGTTTCTTCTCAACCTTGGGGGGAATGGAAATGCCCCAACAATTAGCATTTCAATGGTGTGTTTGTGTGTGTGTGTGTTTGTGTGTGTGGGGGCCGCATTCCATGTCACACCTACAGTTCATACAGAGCCGCCTCAGGGGGTGTGCGAGCAGTGCGGTCGCACAGGGCCTCGCGGGAAGGGGGGCCTCGCAAAAAAAAAAAAAAAAAAAAAAAATTATTTATTTTTTTTATTTATTTTTTATTTTTTGCGAGGCCCCCCTTCCCGCGAGGCCCTTTTTCATCACAGACCTAAAATCTAGTTTTGCTTATATGCTTATATATTTCACATTAGACACGTTTGTAGAATGTGTCTGACTTGTTCCTGGGTCTGCAGATATACTCACTATTGGAGCTCAGCCTCTGGGGTTCTGCAGCAGACATACTATTGGTTTCAACGAAGGGAGTGGTTTTACTTACATCATGTGTAGTACACTACGCCGGCGTGAGTCAGCTGTGTTTGACTATTATGCTTAGTTATGCCAGCCAAGACGAAGAAAGAGGTCGGTCATTATCAGTCGGTCGGTCACCAAGGAACGTTGACGAAAGGCGGGACAAATGGCCGGAGCCTTGTCATGATGCAGTCGGGATATAGCCATGATGATGATGTCGGCTAGTAGCTAGCTTAGCTAAAGGCTATCTAGCGTTAGCTAACCTAGAGACATGCAGCCAAGATGAAGAGGATGGTCGTTTGGCAGATGAACTTCGTCAACTCCACGCGGTTGTCTCCATCCTCTTGGACGTTTGGTGAGTTTTTAACCTATTCTATTAACTCTATTCTATTCCCGCCGTGGACAACGCTCTCTCTCTCTCTCTCTCTCTCTCTCTGGAGCTAAACTGGCCGACTAGCTATTGTAGTACTACTAGTAGCTAACGGTGTGTGCCTGGTGTCAGCACCTGGCTGTATGTAGCCGCATAGCTTGCTTCTGCGTTAGCTAATGGTTAGCGATAGCCTGGTTGAGCTAACTGTTAGCCAGTTAGCTGTTTAGCTTCGACGTTAACTGCCGGCTGCGCTCGGCTGGGAACGTTCGTTTGATGCTATCAGTTAGCCTTGAGTTAGCTGTTAGCTTGTGCTACGACCATTGACATTAGCCGTGAGAATAGCAGGGGGTTCTGGCACTCTGACTACGACATCATCTTTGACAGAAGATGTAGTCGGGCCTGCACCATGACAAGGCTCTGGCCATAGCTTATTTGTCCCGACAGCGAGAGGCCTTTCGTCAACGTGGAGACCTGTGTTGCGGCCTTTCGCCCTGCGTTCCTTGGTGCAGGTAAGATTAATGAAAATCTCATGACATTACCCCACTCTTCCTTCCTTCCCCTCCCAAATGTTTTGTTAATAACGATGTTTTTTTCCAGGCAAAACATATGCTACTTCACAACATTTGGAGATACGACATGTGCTGTGTGTGAATGTCTTGGTCGTTTGTGTAGCTTGGGTAGCGTTGGGCCGTTGGCCAAAGCTGTGTGTGGCCTGGTGTCACAGTACCTGGCTAGCCTATTTAGCTGATGTCGGCCATTGGCTCCTTGCTGCTTTGGTTTCTCTGGTATAGACCCTCTTCTCTTTGGATTTAAGTGTTGATCTTTGTCCTTTTGGATCTCTCATACATGCTCTCTCTCTAACACACACACACATGCTCTCTCTCTCTCTCTCTCTCTCTCTCTCTCTCTCTCTCTCTCTCATACATGCTCTCTCTCTAACACACATGCTCTCTCTCTCTCTCTCTCTCTTTCTAACACACACAGTCTGCCTATGGCGGCCTTTCTCGATGGCTAGGCTGTGCTCGTCAAGGATCTTCAGTCACAGTGCTCAGGTATTCTGCCACTGTGTACTCTCTGTTTAGGGCCAAATAGCATTTCAATTTCTTTCCAATGTGTCTCTCTCTCTCTCTCTCTCTCTCTCTTGGATTTAAGTGTTGATCTTTGTCCTTTTGGATCTCTCATACATGCTCTCTCTCTAACACACACACACATGACAGTCACAGTGCTCAGGTATTCCGCCACTGTGTACTCTCTGTTTAGGGCCAAATAGCATTTCAATTTCTTTCCAATGTGTCTCTCTCTCTCTCTCTCTGTACACTGTATATTGACTGTAGAACGGGAGCTCTCTCTCGCTCTCTCTTTTGCTATATGTTGACTGTATCATGCCCCGCCTCGGGCAGCGCTATTATTTAAGAATATGTTGACTGTATGAAAAAAAAAATAATAATAATAATATATATATATATATATATATTTTTTTAACCTTTTGGGGGGGGGGGGGGGGGGGGGGGGGGGGGCTCGCGTTAAATCTCGCACAGGGCCTCGCATTTCTCCCAGGCGGCCCTGAGTTCATACACAGTATAGTCACTCTACTACCCCCACCCCACCCCACCCCCACTACTAAAGCACTTTGGATAAAAGCTCTATATAAATGCTGTACTCTGTCGTCTACTCTAAGCCATCCTAGGTTGTCAAAGTGGGCAGGGGTGAGGTGGGTTCTAGGGGTAAGGTCAAGTAGAAGTTTGACCAGTTTGTTTTGTGATGTTTGTAATCTTGTTTTTAGCGCCTTTGAGGTGCTTTGGTACCATGAGGTGCAAGCATAGTCGTAGTACCCTTGAATGAGTGCTCCTGCCAGAGTCTTCAGGGTATTCTTGTTTACCAGAGAGGAGATCCGGTACAAGAATCTAGTTCATTGGTTGACTTTTTGTATTACCTTGGATGCCATTTTGTCACAGGAAAGACGACAAGCACAACACCAGCCTCTGCCACAGCGAGTTATGTTATGTAAATGAGAGATTATATTGTTGTTAGGCCTGCCGCGATAAGCAATAAATCGATTAATTGCCGCGATAATTAAAATGAATGCAATGATTTTGACGGGCGCGATTAATTGCTATTTGCGCGTTTGTTTTAATGAGGCGGAACCAGTGCCCCTTCTCAGTCACTCTCCGTGTGGGTTGGCCGCTGGCGTTACTACAGAGCACAGCACGGGAGCTCCATATAACGCCACATATTTAGCTTACCTACATTTCTCAATAGTGTTGCTCCTTTTAACCAAGTAGCGTTATTTGTAGTGTAACGTTAGAATAACACAGAATAACGTTAATACAATTACATGCATCATTGTTTACAATGAACGGGTGGGGCTAGTCAAAGCACTGGAGACGGGGACAAGTTAAACATGAATTAATTTATTATAACGGGTCGTTTTCGAGTCGTGCTGCAGTGCCTACGCACCACAGCTATTCTATTATATACGGCTTTGACGCGTCCTCCTCATCGTTGATTGCCTGTAGTAGCTGCATCTAACGTTAGTAGCTAACGTTAAAACTAAAAAACACAACCAGACGAGACAAGTTGTCGGCTAGGATAATCGCAACAATACTTCCGGTCCGGTCGGTGGGCTTCAAAATAAAAGTCTTAAACCGGAAAAGACGGAGCGGTGGGCTTCAAAATAAAAGTTTTGGGAAATAAATTTCTCAATTTTTTTTTTAACCGGTCGCAATAATATCGCTTATCGCGATATTTTCGGGGGCAATTAATCGCCCAGCAAAATTTGTTATCGTGGCAGGCCTAATTGTTGTTAATGCTGCTATTTATGCAATTTTTATTGGTGTGTTTTGTTATTGTTATTAAACACAACGTTACATACAAAACTGTCTCTTCTGTTATTCAAGTGTTCTGATGGGAATGGTGTATTGTACCACACATAAAAATAGGGAAACAATGTCCAGGCACGCACTCCAGGTTTTTCCAAATTTATTGGCAGCCTGAAATCATATCATGACGTAAAAAAAATTATTCTGATTGGACAAGAGATAACAATTATTTGCATCTTTATTGTAAGTACAGTAACAGCAGTTGTCAGTCAAGTCAAGAGTTCAGAATTGTATTAAAACACACACACACACAAATTACAAGATACAAGGTTACACGTTAACTGGCTTATTTACCACTTTGACCTCCATTATTTGCTATGACTAGTGGCAACACTTTTGCCTGCCCTCTCGCTCCTTGTGCCACAGTGGACATGCAGCCTGTCCCGTCATTTGCAGTTGTAGTTGTCTTGGTTCCTCAAGATCAAAGCTCTGGATGTGCAGGCAGGGATGTTGTTGGGTTGGTCTGTGGTCGCTGCAACAGTGGGAGCTGCAGCGAAAGAAAAAAGAAATAGATTAGAAATAATTTGTCTCATTTCTTTCTCTCCCCCTCATCCCTCTCCCCTTATCCATCCAAACAATGAATAAAAAAAAAATATATTACAGAGGTGTTCCATAGACTCACAGGAATTGTGTAAAAGTGCCCAATAGTAAAAGAAATAGTAAAATAGTTCCCCTTTAATATGATCTATGTCTCTAATTCTCATATTGGCGCATTCTTCCAATTCTCCTCTCACAATATTCACCCTCACTGAACTGAGTCATCTGAAAATGTGCTGATTTGTGATGTCAGAGACTCAGCTGCATGTTGAGACTCACACACTAAGCACAGTTACCATTGTGGTTGGAGCCCAGGCTCAAAACGGCTTAAGATCTTGACAACGGAACAACATATGAAGTAGTGCAGTGTTGTAGTACTCGGGTCCAGGACTTGGACTTGAGTCCGAGTACTGGACTGATTTTCAGGACTCGTGACTCGACTTGGACTTGTGCACTGAGGACTCGGACTTGGACATGGACTCGAGCATTGACTGCATTCGGACTCGGAAGGTGCAGACAAGGACTTGTGAATTGATACATTTATTTTAGTTTTTATTTAGTTATTTATTTAGTTATTTTTTGGTAATAGGCCCTAATCATTTGTAATAAGATATTGATGGCTAGTGCATTTGTTTGGCTATTTACATTTACATTTAGTCATTTAGCTGACGCTTTTATCCAAAGCGACTTACAAGTTCTGTACGACAAGTCATCAGGAAGGGTACAACTCTATCAGCTGAGTAACAATGTTCATCAAAGTGTTGAGTGCTACAGTGTAGGTTAGTTTATTAGGACAAGTGCATGACAGTACGGTTAGTTAGGGTTAGATTTCTTTATTGTGTATATTTATTGTGGCTATTGTGTCACAAAGTAAATAAACTCCATTTTAAATGGTGAACGCTGTGTCATTTATGTTTAATGTAGACCTTTTTTTATTTGTATGTCAGCTCTTCGACTGCCAGAGTGGAGTGGACTCAACCTTGATGACTTGGACTTGGACTCGGGTAATGGGGACTCGACTTGGGCTCTTCTTTGGTGACTTGGACTTGGACTCTGACTCAAACACTGGGGACTCGACACTCGACTCAGACTCGATATTTAGTGACTCGACTACAACACTGAAGTAGTGATGTACTGACTGTACACAGTACCAACGGAACAACATACTGTATGAAGTAGTGATGTACTGACTGTACACAGTACCAACAGAACAACATACTGTATGAAGTAGTGATGTACTGACTGTACACAGTACCACCAGAACATATGAAGTAGTGATGTACTGACTGTACACAGTACCAACAGAACATATGAAGTAGTGATGTACTGACTGTACACAGTACCAACCGAACAGCATACTGTATGAAGTAGTGATGTTTTAATGATTACTCTACATAAAGCAACTTTGATATTTCAATTCTTACATTTTCCATCTCCTTACCTGCACAACCACAAATTCTTTCTTTTCAAAATCCAGCTCCAAGGGTTTTTGGACCATGAGTTGAACTTGAGTTGCGCTTTCTGCAACGGTAAACACAGGAACTACGGCGAACACATCCTTGTCGTCTCCAGCCAGGGTTAGCTTGATTTGTCCTCCCTGCACAATACACATAATGATTCATACTTAATCACAAGTAACCACTCCGGTCTTGTTATGTGTCATACAGTTGGACAGTACAACAGGACAACATGGTCTCTGCTTTTTTCATTGAAGTGTTTTGAAACAGTGATAATAATTATATTATACAGTATATACTGTATATATATGCATCTATAATTGTTGGATATGTCTGCATATATCCCTCCCTATTCACATACCTGTATAATAAAATTTAATAATATGTACAGTATATATTATATCTATATCTGTATATATCCCATACCTACTCTCAATAGTTATACCACTGGCCAGCATGGCTTACCACCATATCCTTATATTCAGAGTTAATTATATTGTTTACACTGCTTATTTGTATCATTACAATAGTTGTATTGCCTATATTAATGTATTATACTATTACCATGCCCCTCTCCCATGTACCCCCCCCCCCCCCATGCTACTACTGTATGATGCCCGCATTTCCCCAAGGGGATCAATAAAGGAATATCTTATCTTATCTTAGTACATTACCTGTATCACTTTATATAATTATACTGTAAATACATGTTGCATATATTACCAGTAGCTTGTTATATATATCACATTTAATTACTTGTACATTGTATATTATTATTGCACTTAACTGTTACAGTCTGGTACACTCTGGTTAGATGCCAAACTTCTTTTTGTTGTACTGTACTTGTGCTGTATAATGACAATACATTTTAGGGATGCTCGATATTGGCTTTTTTACCGATACCGATATTCCGATATTGTCCAACTCTTAATTTCCGATACCGATATCAACCGATATCAACCGATACCGATATATGCAGGGTTTCCCACCCCAAAAAACTGAATAATTTCAGGTAACTAATAATTTCACTGGATATATATATAACAAATATTGTTATTGTTTTTTTCTTTTTTTAAACCGATACCGATATTTTCCGATATCACATTTTACTGCCGATATCGGCCGATAATATCGGTCGGCCGATAATATCGGACATCCCTAATTTTAATCTAATCTAATAAACATCAAATTAGAGACTGTTTTTTTCTTTTCAATATCTCTGTTTTTGTTTATCTTTTTAAAGAATTAAAAAAAAAGAAAAAAAAATCCTGTGACCTGGTCCGCATCTCTGACAGTGATGGATCCTGATGAGTGCTCAATAATCTCTCCTGTGAAGGTGTCCTGCAGGACACATGTATCTTCACACCTGTAGAATTCGGGTTTGTTGTCGTTTATGTCGAGAATTCTGATCTGTACCTCTGCAGTGGTGAAGGCATACACCCCATGGATGTTCAGATTAGCCTCATTAGCCTAGAAGAGAGGAGAGGAGAGGAGAGGAGAGGAGAGGAGAGGAGAGGAGAGGAGAGGAGAGGAGAGGAGAGGAGAGGAGAGGAAGAGGAGATAATTGATAACTTTACTGCTAGGCTCATTTAATACTAGTACTACTATTACTACTACTACAACTGCTACACTACTACTGCTACTACTACTACTACTACTACTACTACTACTACTACTACTACTACTACTACTACTACTACTACTACTACTACTACTACTACTACTACTACTACTACTAATACTACTACTACTACTACTATGACAACTGCTACTGCTAAGACTAGTAGTAGTAATTTAAATCATTATTATTGGAAATAAATAAATAAAAGAGACATGTACCTTAACAATCACAACAACCTCAACAAAACTTCCGTTGCCAATGGTTTCACGGTCGATTTCGGACTTGACTGATATTTCTCCATTATCTTGGTTGATTTCAAAAAGGCATGTATTGTGTTCAATTACACTTGCTTGACTTGCTCACAATATAAACACACAGTAATACAGTAGATGCTTTGTTTTGCTTTCGCACCTCTTGGCAGCCAGGATATGGACACATGGAACGTAAACACTATTATTAGTACAATTAGTACAACACATAAGTACACACACACACAGATTGCTATCTGAGAAAGTAACGTAACGTTAGTCTACTATACAGTATGTGAGCCGGCTACACCATTTGCCATGTACTGTATAATCTGTAGGCAAAAACGTACTGTATATAAACGGCTGATGACTCATAACTTCCTATCACGTTTGAATAATGCTGTAAAGTTAAGTAAAAATGCATTTCAATAGTATATTAAGAGCTTACCGATTGAGAGCTAAATCCACTGCCAACAGACGAGACGCGATATTTATTTACTTCCTCTGCCTCTCTCTCAGTTTGCCGAGGGAGGGCGGAGCTCGTCCAGCACGTTGTCACCAGCTGTATGAGAGCGCCCCCGCTGGTCATTGTTAACATTAACCACACCAAAACGGCGTCAAACCGTCCGGCAAACAACTGTACCAGGACTTTTCCCGGCTGTATCTGTACTGTGTGCGGTGTATTAGCATGCTGCTAGCGGCTCCGTCTGACTTGAGTAGACTACCGGGCGCGCGACGCTGAAGACCGGTGGTATAGCCAGCCACGTTGCGTTAGTAGTACAACCGATATAGCAGGAGGGTGCATCCAGACCCGAAGCTTAGCTGTGTTTAGGGTAGCAACAGTATTAGCTCGCGCGATAGCAGCAAGCAAGCAACAGCCAGCAGTGGACGTCTCCCAGATGGTACAGAGGACGCCTCTTCCCACCAGCAGAGGACGCCATCCAGCACGCTCCTCCAGCTAACCACTGCCTATGCTGTTCGCCCAGCCCGCTGGCTGTGCTCGCGGGATCGCCGACGCCATCTTGTCACCTGGACGAGTGGTGACAGGAGTGGGTCCGCCATCTTGGCTAAGTACTACCGGTACCTCGTGTATCAACAGCAACATCCATTCAAGTGAACGCTAACAACCAGTGTCTAAGGGGTACCCCTAACAATTTAAGCCGGCTTAGGTTAGGTTTTATTTTGGTAACGTGGGCCCACATTTACTTGGTTTTATTTTTGTTATTTTGTTATTTGGTTATGTGAATTCCCAATGTTTCTCTACTTTATGCCTGGGTTCCCCTAGTACAAGCGGGGTGTTTTAATGTATTGAGCACGCGGTGCCTATGGTGGGAAGAGCTTCCCCTACATTAATAGTGAGAGCACCCGGTGCCATGTATGAATAAATGGAAAGTGTTAATTGTAATTGATAACCTGCCCAGGCTTCAGTAAAGTAGACCTTATTGGGAGCATTGTCTGTGTGTCTGTTTCTTCCATTTGCTATTCTAACCCCTGGGTAAATATTGTGACGGCATAATTATTTAACCCTTACACCCCATTCACAGAATAGCATTTGAAGGGTCTATACAGGTGGTCAAGGAAGGGTACTGCTTAAAGGGAAGCCCAATAATACTATTGAACTGACAGTCACTGGGTGTGGGAGGGCTGTCGGAGGTACTGGGGGAAGTGAGGGTGTGTGGGGAGCCACTGCTGACCGCCTTGGAAGGCGAGGGAGACCAGAGTACCAGTCCCCAGGTTAGTAAATCCTGGGCCCCATCCACTCCAGCTGCAAGCCCTCCAGAACGACGTTCCGGGCCAAAGACGGGGGTACATATAGGTCCAATACTATAGTATCCTACTACCCAGTGTCTGTGTACTACTACTCCCACAACAGTGGCGGCTCTGCCACTAGGGGCGCACGGGCGCCGCCCCACCTGCTGTTAAATCAGAGAAGAAGAAAATAAAACTTTTTAGTTTTAAATTTTATAGCCCTATAAATAATATAAACATGTTTAAAATGAATAATATTTACTCATTTTAAGTATGTTTGTATTTCCAATGCACAATATAACGTTATTATCTCAAATAAAAAACACTCGTTTTCCTGAGCAGGAAGTGACATCACGTTTTTTTTATTTTTTTTATTTTTTCGTATTTCTCGGCCCGGGCTAGACGCGACAGCGCTCTGAGTGCGCGTCACAGTTTGATCGCTGTATCCGTCACAGCCAATCAGTGCATAACGCGTTGTGCGTTGAAATATGACTATTATGTTGGAATCCGGGCGCGATTTGAAGCGGTCTAGCCAGTAGCGTCAAGAATTTCTGTAGCCGCATTTCGCGGAGACGCTCTCTGATTGGCCGACACCAGTATTTTTTTCCGTAGCAGAATTTCACAGAGACGATCTCTGATTGGCCGAATCCAATTTCTAATGTTCCAATTCTAGCTTATTCCTAGGTTGGTCCGTTGGTGGAGATAGTTGTGTTGTTGTGAGAATGATGCAGGCAGCTGTTTGTCTTAGAGCGTGCCGTGACTGCAAGTTCTTTAGACTGTTAAGCTTAGGCACTCTTTCAAAGTTGGTTAAGGTTAGAGTTTGTCTTAGAGCATGGCGATAGAACGCCAGGTAGTTTGCAGTCTGTTCGAGCGGAAATGGACAAAGGAATGAAGTACTGTTGTGTGGTGCTGCTAACTGCTAACAAGCTAACACTTGTCTAACAAGCTATATGGCGGATGCAGTCTGGACACAGTGGACAGTGGTCTGGAATACATCAACAGTGGATTATACACTACTTTATCAAGGCAAGCCCTCCTGCCCTGGACGTGTCAACTAAACAGTGAGTCTCTCTCTCTCTCTCTCTCTCTCTCTCTCTCTCTCTCTCTCTCTCTCTCTCTCTCTCTCTCTCTCTCTCTCTCGCGCGTTTGGATTGAAAATACGTGGATTATGGCTTGTTCAATATCGTCTATGTTTGAATGAATGAATGAATGAGAACTTTATTAACAGATTGCAGAATGGGTACAATACAGTACGGCTCAATACACACAATTGTTAAGGGGATGCAGACCAGAGAAAGACGTTTGTCTTGTTTACATCAGGGTCCCAGATTTTCGATTCATATCGATAGTTTAATAGCTAGCCTTGGCTCGTTTAACAATATGCAAAATATATGTACAGCCCTGTACTCATACTGAAGTTATTCTTGGTATATAATAGGTCTGATTGTGTAACGAATCGATTCCACGTCGCGCTGTGTGTGAGAGAGAGAAGGAGAGGGAGAGATCTGCGTGTGTTTGGAGACGGAGCGAGTTTTGTTTCTAACTTTTCTATTTATATATTGTGTTTCAAGTTGTGAATTAGACTATACTTTATTTGACTGGTTGTGTGTTGTTGTAGTAACAGCTGAGCGACTCGTTCATAAGAGCCGATTCATTGCCGTGAGCGTGAGTCGAATCGCTCACGTCTTGCCATGAGTCGGTTGCGTGGTACTGTACATGTTTGCAAAATGTTTGGTATAGCGCCCCTAGTGGCGAAGCATCCACGAGCCGCTACTGTCCCACAAGCAGGGATAATCCACCCTTCTACACTAGGATTTGACTTGATTCAACAACAACAAAGCAGTCAGGGCAATGGCAAGCCGAAAACGGTCGCAAGTGTGGTTACACTTTACATCGTTGATCATTTTGATATGCATTCAAAAATGATGGATTAAATTAAACTCAATTCTCAATGTTGTTATGCAATACCTTCACCAAAATACAATGCTGCTTTATTTCACAGATAATCTCACAGACATCACAAAACTCTAAACAGTTTAGCACACATTCATTGACTTTGACAATTAGAAGTCCCTATAAAACAAGGTATTGCCATTTTTTTCATCCACATCATTTCATGGCGCTGTTATTAACACAACACAATAAGGATTCAATGTCCCAGATGAGATCTCTGGTGGCCATATTCAAACTAATTTACTCTCAGTAACTGTCAAACAAAATTAATGGGTGCAAAACTGTTTAGAATTTGTGTGTGTGATTATGTGCAAAATAAATCAGCATTGTATTTTTGGTGAAGTGCTCCTGGAAAACTCCAACATTTTGGGAAATTAGCTTATTTAACATCTTCCCTGGAGTTAGACAAGAAGATACATACCTTTTTTTGTCTCTGTGCGTGCATTTAGCTTAGGGAACAGTCGCTCCGTTAGCGTAGCTTAGCTTCATCACTGGAAGTGGGGGAGGGTTAGAGCCTGACGTTCCCTACAGTCACGAAATACACTCCAAATACAACTCCAAAATGTTCCTGTAAACATGTTGTGACCTGTGTATTTACCACGTGGAGAAATAAAAAATTATTGAATTAGACAATTACGTTTTCTAAGCAGATATACTCGGAACAATTTTTTGCCGAACGACTCCTCTCTGAGTGCAGTCAGTGATTTCTACGTGAAGCCCTGTTTGTTTACATTCTCATTCATTCAAAGGATCCGAACCGATTGAAGTTTATGGATACCATGACTTAAAATCCTCTTACCATGACGATTAAAAGCCTCCCCAATTTAGAAAACAGTAATCCAATGGCTGGTATTGATATACTACTAACTACTGCACGCTAACGGAGCTAACCGGAGCTAACACTAAAGCTAATATAATGACTTCCTTTCTGGGGGGTTTCAAAATAAAAGAGTGACGTCTATAGCAGCGGAATACGTTTATTTTGTACATTATCTAACGTTAACACGAACCTAAACTAACTACTGAAAAGGCTGCCATAGTACCCTCCACTACTCTATATGGCATTCTGACATACTGTATTTAAAAAAAAAACATATATGTTGATGACTATAAATGTTAACTTATGCAGCACTTAATACTACATGTAAAATGTGACCTTTGGTTCCGGTGAATATGATAATATAGACAAAGGCTACAGTCCGATTGGAAGCAGCGTAAACACTAGTCTGACTGTAGTGGTGGGGGCTTTACATGACTCAACCCCCGGACGGAAAGGTCGATGCTAATCACTCCTTACACAACCTTACAATGCTACAGTAAGCAGACCTGGGTCATAGTCTGCAGTAAATACTTCTCAGTGTTTTTATAGTTTTTTTACTTACTGTGTTTGCCACAAGCAGTGGTGGACTTGAATTCGAGCATTGACTGCATTCGGACTCGGAAGGTGTCAATTAATACATTTTTGTTAATAGGCCCTAATCATTTGGCATAAGATATTGATGGCATTTGTTTGGCTATTGTGTCACAAAGTAAATAAACTCCCGCTGTGTCATTTATGTTTCATGTAGACCTTTTTTTTTATGTGTATGACAGCTCAGACTCAACCTTGATGACTTGGACTCGGAATCTGACTCAGACTCGGGTAATTGGGACTCGATTCAGACTCGAGATTTAGTGACTCGACTACAACACTGGCCACAAGGACAAAACAGGTTTACACGCTACTTTAGATGCGGTGTTGGCTAGTACCTCTTGGATTATGCAATCAGACACAAAAGTAACCATGGGACGGCCCCCACAGCACATGTTAATAGTGGGCAATCCGATATGATTACATTTCAATAGTTTTCTGATTTCTTCAGATTATTTAATAAAACACTGATGAATATTCAGAATATATTGAAGCGACCCTGGGATTTGGGTCGGGTTGGTCCGTTCAGCTGTCACTCAACACTCCGCCATCCCGGCGCTGGTGGACGCGCCAGCCGCGGGTTGACGGAGTCGAGAGTGGCACAGGCTGACCTGGGGAGGTATAAGTGGGTGGGGCACCCAGCGGGCACCCTCTCTGGGCATGGGAAATGGTAGCAATGAGTCTGATACCGCAACCTGTAATGGAGAACTGTGAATAAAGACCTGCACTGAGAACTACCAACCTGCCTCGAGAGTCGTCTTATAACGTTGGAAACCACGAACGTTACAATATCATAATATTTTTTTTTAGAAATGTTTCCTTTTTTGGCAATACACACACCCACTAGGCTATGCGAGGCGAGCCCCACTCATTTAATATATAGTGCAAATTAAGTGTTCAAATGAAGGCATCCAATAATAGATTAACCATTGTCTTACCTTAATGCAGCAAAATGCGACGTTTCGTCTTGGCATCATTGATCTATTCTGCTTTAACTTTGTCTGTGAGATCACTTTCAATGTGAAGCAGACTCTCCTGACGCATTGTTGTTCTTTTGCCCGTTTTGGATGTGATGTGCCTCATTGCTGAGAAAGACCGTTCACAACTTGAATCGCAAGTTGCAGTGCTGACAGCAATGAAAGGAACGTTTTTCGTAATTTAGATCTCATCATGCTTTGAAAACAATGTACATACAGTAGCTCTAAAAAGTTTCCACGATTTGGACTCTCATCATGTCCTCTTAGAGCAAGCCCTTGTTTGCCAAGATAACGCAACATATACATAGACGCCTGACCAATGGAGCACTCAAAGCATCTGCTCTACCACTATTGAACATGGGGGGGCAAACGTCTGGTTTTGCTCCCCCACTTTTTGATCATATGAAAAATATGATATATCCACCCCCCCCCCCAATATATAAATCTAACCATAACTACGTAATTTCAATCAAATTAATAATACGCAATGACACTTAATAGCACGTTTTTAAGTTTCCAAAGATTGTGTGACCCCCCACATTAATGGTTTGATCCAGTGCCCCACTGTCCCGACTCCCTTGTCATGAGCGTATTCGGGGGGAGGCGCTGTTTTTTGAATGCCTGGTGAAGAAAAGTTCACCTCGATGGCTTTGTGAGGATTATCCTTCGGCGTTTTACACCAAATGGAGCAAATCATTACGTAAGTCGAACACTGTGACTGTATACTAAATGCGCAAACAGATTGAAACTGAATATTTATCGTATTGGTGATGCGAGCCGAGCCGCCGTGCTTAGCGTTACCTAACCATTAGCTAGTGAATCTTTCATGAATGTGTAGCAGGGTGGATTATCCCTGCTTCGTGGGAACGGGTGTACACAGCCACTGGGTAGCAAGACACAGTAGAGCTCCGTCTGACTGCACCTTCGTCTTTGGGCCTGGAGCGTCAAACTGGAGGCCAGCAGTGGGAGTGGATGGGGCCCGGGATTTACCAACCTGGTCTGGTACTCTTGTCTTCCTCGCCTCTCCGGGGCGGTCAGCAGTACTCCCCAACTCGCTCTCACCTTCCCCAATACCTCCGTTAACCCTCCCACACCTAGTGACTGAATTGTAAATAAATAACTTAGTTCCTCCCGCAAGCAGTACCCTCCCTCGGTGACATTAGAAACCTTATGGTGAAAAGGAGGAAGTTGGATAGGAAGGGGTTAATTGTATTAACATTACCCACACCAAAAGAGTTGATAAACGCTCAGGAATGGACACGCACACAGAACTCTCATCTAATTCTTTATCGTTACTTATACTGGTCAGTTACAAAGATTTAATGGCAATGGGTCAAATAGAATGAAGTCTTACTATTACCCAATTTGTAACTCAATACCTTATAGACACTTATACTATACACCCACACTGTATAGAACCAGGTATTGCCGACCCAAATATAATATACTCCAATGTGCTTGACTCATCACCCACGTCTGGGTTAGTACCAGGGATAAGACCTCTCTCAGGCTTTAATTATATGGTAGTGATAATACCTCTCTAAGTCTTTACTTATAATGCAACAGGTCGGTAACCTCCCCACAGAGGAAGGGTTAATTAGATGGGAAATTATTATTAAAGAACAAACACGTTATCACACTCAAAGAAAATGAAAAGGTGGGCCCACTTTACCAAACAAAAGTCCTATACTAATGCCGGCATGTAATGTTTATGGGGTACCCCTATGAACTGTAGTTAGCAACATTAGCTCGCCCGTAGGCCACGCCACACTGTGTACTGTGCAATAGGATCCTGAGCGCCGAAGCGCCAGTGTACTCAACCAAGATGGCGGCCTCGCCGCACCACCACTGTCCGGGTGGTAAGATGGCGTCGAACGCTCTCGTCTCAGGAGCTAGCAGCGGGGTTAGGCTGAGGGGGCAGTAGCGGGCTGGAGGCGCGTGCTGGATGATGGCGACCTCTGCTGGACGGGACGAACTCCCGTGCTAGGCTGACGACCGCCGGTGCAGAGCAGATGTAGACCGCCGGCGAAGACAGGCTGCTGGCTGCCGGTGCTGGGTTGACGCGCAATAATAATCTGAAGGCTACCTTAACTGAAGCTACTCTGTGGGTCCTAGACAGCCCTCCTGCTAGCCGAAACATACAACAACGCAGGGTGCCTCTAACCACCAGTCCTCTTCAAGCCACGCTGGCTGGGCACCTCGCTGGAGGGAATAACATTAATGTAACTGAGGGGTACAATTCCCTGACTGTATTGATAAGTATGGTATCATTAAACCACTACTGCGTTATGTACATTACTACTGGCCATACAGTACACAGGTATATGTGATGAACACCCCCACAATAACACGGCTTAACAAAGAAAGTACTGTTTGTAATATTTATTAGAAGAGCACCAAGATTATCTTACATTTATTAAGAATTAGAGTTGCGCTTGTAAGGCGAAGAATTCCTCAACGAGGAATCAATAAGCTCCAGCTACGGGAGGCGGTACATATACTCCCCTTGATCGGCAGACAAAAAGCAGCAGCTATAATCCAAGTATGCGGGACAGCATGGATAAAAGCCAGCCAGCCTCTTCCTAGAGACGGGCTCGAGTGATGCTCCTCACGGGTAAATCCCACACAGCAGCGGGGTAGACGGTTCTCTGCTCCAGCAGCCACGGTACCAAAGCAATAATAATCCAGCCGGAAAAGGCTCTGCATTCACCGGTGTAGATTCTCCTGTGCACGGTACTTCACATTAACTAGGTCGAACTTGACGTTATTTCACTAAGCTCTGACACTTTTACTATACTATTCGCACGCGGTTCTAAGTGCTCTATTTAGACGCAAGGTTGCTCACTTCACTTGGTTGGTCGTTGACTCGTGATGAAGGCTTTACTAGTAAGGAACGAACGATACGTTGAACGAACGTTTTAGGATAAGACAAGACTACTGCTGTATGCACCTGCGACGTATTTATACGTAAGGTGAATAATCTAGTGCCAACCTCAGTTCTGTCTCGTATTACTGCGCAAATCTGGGCATGTTGAGACATGTCTTAGCGGTGACTTTGAACTAGACATTGGGGGGTATGGCCGTGGCGCCTAGGGGGGTCGCTGTCCAATAGGAGAACGAATATTATGGTCTGGCTTGTACCTAGGTAAAGGGATATTCCGTGTATATGTACAAAGAATATACAAGGGATATCAAACGATATACAAATATTATACATGGGATCTCAAGCAATAAATATATATATTCGGTTTAATCTGACCCTTTGTAACAATTAACATAAGCCAACTCTTGGCTATACCGCTTTCTTCTAGGATAACGCCTGATATCACTAGGGTTATTCAGTGGGGACATGCAACACGCTACTACGCTTATGTTTCTAGTATAACCCGTAATATATTCAAGTTCAATACGTTCACCCGCGTGATCCACTACGGGGCTCCACAACGGCACGACCATTCAGGTTCACGTCCAACATCGAAGAGGCTGGTTCTTCCCACTTCCGTCTCGGTTGACTTGCTTCCTCCTCCATGCCTCTCTCGTGCGCTCCGCCTGCCACCTGCCGCCCCCTGCTGGTACCGCCAACTAGCCCCACAGGGAGAACTGGGTGGATTGAATATGAGTCAGTTTAATGTTTATAATCCATATTCCAGCCGGTGAGAGAAGGAGAAACTCGCGTCATTGTTTGAGAGAATATCAATGGAAACTAGTTAACACTTTGGCTGCCATGGGTTAAATTCATTATCAACCGTAGGTTGCCGGCTCTATTTGTCTATAGAGAAAGTCCCCTTCTTTGCAGGGCTATAACTTTTTAAATTCTATTGCTACATTGCCATTATTAGGGCCCATTCAAAGTCCTATATGTATTGTTCATTGTGTAGCAACGTTAAACTTTTTCATTCACATATTCATAGTAAAGTATGGTCTAATGTATAAGTATGTTTTCATCTCTTTCTGCAGCTTTCTCCAGAACGTGATATATAGCCCCAAATGCATTATATTGATGATGAAATACAGTTTGATGGCAATCAGCGCGATATAAAAAATTCCAACTAGACGTACTTCTAGAAGTTACTACATGTCATCTGATGTTGACCGGATGGGCGAGGGGGCGTTTATAATTCCGTGGGCAGCGTTATACCAATCATCTAATGTGGGTCAAATGTTGATAATAGCAGTTAGTATCGAAGACGGTAACGTTACACGCTAAAACTCACCCCAGTCTCCGCGCGCCGTTGGGCGATCATCGTAGAGTAGAAATTTTATCATTATGGGATGGCGATTTACCCGGTCCATCTCCAGCTTGTATAATGGTATATACGTCCAAATCATGTTGTTTATCGAGTTATTGGCAATCGATCGCTATGTAGCGTGACGAGCCAGAGTCCCGGGACATGTACCGAGTGCCCGGAAGCAATACGGCCGTCCAGCAAAACCTCTACTGCGCTTCCTGTTAAGCGATTGCGCCGATCGGCCACCAGATGGCGCTCCTGAACCGCCAGAGAGCTCAGTGGGTGGTGGATCTCAGGCCAGCGAAGGGGAAATATGAATCCGATTCCAGATTTTTGAAATATTGATATTAAAGACGCTGTAAAGCGTCATCGGCAACTTGAGCATGGCCGGGAATGACGCTTTAAGGCGAGACACTGCAGGTGAATAGTCAAATATACTTTTTTTGTTGATTTTGAGATTTTGTTATATTTTGCTTCCTAAACATGTCTTCTATGAAACTAGTGACAATAAAACGTCAATAACACACATTTAGTTGTTTATTTTACATCATTTTGCCTTATTGCATCCATAAATGTGCACATATTTAATGGGGAAGTGCCTCATATGCATATATAAACATACATTTCAGAAAACTTGCAATATATTTTTTCTTAGTTTATATGTACATAACAAATTGGGAAAGTTTCATAGTGATATCTATTCAAATATTTTTTGCCTATTAGGGGGTACTACACTGTACTACACTGTTTGTAGCCTGTGTGTAGTACAGTGTCAGTGTCAGTTCAATAACATCATTATTATTATTATTCAGTTATCAGGCATGTGTTTAGGTTGTCTATTACTAATGGTTTGATTAGGTATTGTGTTTGTAAATATCTGTTTAAAAAAAAAAAGTATGGCATTTTACAATACAGAACTTTGAAGGCGTTTTCCCAAAAATGAGTTTTAAGAGTTTTTCCTCATACTCTGAGCCAGAAATCTCCACTTCAGTAGCACACACATACACCAAACCTTCCAGTTCTATTCATATCTATGTTCTGAAGGTATTTACAGAAGGGTTTGTTGATATCGTATTCATACCCTGATTTATATCACATTCTATTCCTAAAAACATGGCGAAATATGGAATTTTACCATAAAAATGGACTGAATGGAGTATTTTCTGATTTATGGAGTGATAAAAAGAGATATCCAAAATCCCCTCTGTAATAACCTTTGGCTCTAATATGTCAACAAAATGAAACTATAATTTTGAAAATGGCTTTATCCAATGTTCAGATTTCTGTCCTGGAATTATATGCAAATTAGTGCATATTTAAGTAGATCATGCCTAATTTGCATATTTAAACATACAATTTCAGAAAACTTGTAATACAAAAAAGTCTTGTCTTAATATAAGTAATCAACTGGGGAAGTTTCATTGTGATATCTATTAGTTAATTTTTTTACCCTATTCACCTGCAGTGTCTCCCCTTAACACGGCTCCTGGCAGCCAAAGTGTTAAGATGTCTTTGTGCACAAAGGGGAGATAAAGGCAAGTCAGCACTTCTGAATAATAGTCACATATTCAGGGTGCTACAAATGAATGAATGAAAACTTTATTTAACAGATTGCAGAATGGGTCCAATACAGTACGGCTCAATACATACAATTGTTAAGGGGATGCAGACCAGAGAAAGACTTTTGTCTTGTTTACATCAGGGTCCCCGTGTTGACGGTCATGTTGTTGTTGTTGGCTTGTTGCTGCTGGGGATCGGATGTGAACAGAGGGGCTTCGGGAGGATCGGGAAAGTTATTATTATTATTATTATTATTATTATTATTATTATTATTATTATTATTATTATTATTATTATTATTATTATTATTATTATTATTATTATTATTATTATTATTATTATTATTATTATTATAGTAATTGGCTGCAATTACTGCAATATAAACTGAGTTTTATAGTGAAAAGAGCAGCTTTATTGGTCAAGATTGAAGGCTCTATATTGCCGGACCCCCTCCAAACCACCCCTTGCCTGTCTTGCACACGCAAAAAAGCAAAAAAATAAAAAATCTTGCACCCCCACATTCAACTATAACTAGGCGGCCATGAACATATAGCCTCAGGTGATCCGTAGCTATGCCCAGGGGCAGCCCGGTGCAGCTTTTAAATTACTTTGTTTATATGCCTTGGAAAAATACCGTATATCCATTTTGCTTTTTGAAATTTGACTCAAAATAGTGCGCTGGTGTTCGCTACAAAGCGATCGGCGGGCGGAGATTCGGAACGCAGATGTTTGCTTTACTCGGCCTGCGGGATCAGGATGATCATGTGAATGATGTGATTGGCTACATTATTTAACCTGAGCCTATGCGTGATTGGTTACTGCCTGTACCTGGAATGTTAAACGCCGCCACCTATCCGACTGACACCTTCGTCGTTGACACCTCGGCCAGCGGGCTGCAGCACAAGACACACACAATAGCCAGCAGCCTGCACACATTATATATACATTTCAAAATTCCCAGCATAATATTTTGGGTAGGCATAGCGTAGCCTGGCCTTATATACCCGCCGCCTATGACTACATTTTGTACCCCGTTTAATCACCTGGACCAAGTAGTTCAAAACTCTTAATCCCTATCTGAGGGGTGGATTTCCAGTGGATTACCAGAGCAAAATGTACTATACAATTTATTTTAAAATGTCTTTCAATATAAATAAGATGGCAAAGTTTGTTAACTGAAATAATACAAAATGTTTAACCTTCATGGCAAATCAATTTTAAAAAAATGTGGTCATGTTTGTGGTGGCCTAATTTTGTGTTCAAACAAATGTTGATGACAGAAATGTTTATGTTCATAAAAGTATCACAACAAAGATTGTCAATCACAACTGTAATTTAGATGAAAGAAAAAATATCTTCAACAAAGGAAAATATCACATCATCTGTCATCACCTTCAGCAAACTGAAACCTAACTTAGAATTCAGGGCCCTATTCCCCGTACCTGGTTCAACTAAGTCGATCAAGAGTCCCATTATCCAGATTCAATTAACCCGATGTTTGAAGCCGGGATTTTCCTGTTCCTCGAAGGTGGATTCAGTCTCGTTAACTCGAACCAGACTTGAGACCCAGGATAAGTGCGCGCGGCCGCTTCAGTTGAAAAGCCAGCACGTATCGATAGCAGAAATCCTGATTTTCTAACGGCATTGATTGATTAATTGATTTAAAACTTTATTAACAGATTGCAGTACGGCTCAATAGCCTCGCCGACAAGTTAAATGCATAATCTATAGGCTAATTTTAAGTCCCTCATTACCCCAATCAATCAGATTATATTTCTTTAAACTTGCCTGCTGGCAGTAGGTTTATGGAATGGATAATCAAATGAGATCTTGCTAGCGAAAATAATTAGTTCAACTGTTATACAGAATAAGGATACGGCTCTCTTACCCATTGATTGATGTATGGTGGATGTTTTACTTATCTACACTGTGGTGTGACGGTTTGTCATTTTGACTTTCACGCAGACGACCGGGGTTCGAATCCCACTTCTTCTAGTCTTTTTCTTCTTTTTGCAATGTAGGAATAATTCAATTTGGTGCACGTTGAGAGCTATATAAAGAATGACATCCTCAATGCATGTAGATTTATAATATTTTAACTTAAAACTAGGCAACTTTTGCGTATAATCATTAATATTATATTCCAAAAAAATTATATTGGAAACACGGGGTTTCGAACTCGGGCCGTCGGGTTGACAGGTTTGAGGACTAGCCGTTGGACCACTGTGCCAGACAGGATATATCCATTGTGTATCCATCAATGCACAAGAGACCCGTGTTTCGAATATTTTTCTTTTGAATGAAGTTTTATCTCTTTATTCTCAAATGCATTAATGTGACGTCAACGGCTCATTCAATTTCTCAAATCCGTCAAACAGCGCATCTCATCAGACATTTTAATCCCAGTTACAATATCACAATAACGTGTGAGTGATGATACAATTCAACAATCCTCAGAGTCCTCGTAATTCATAATCCACAAAAACCACAATCCACGCATAGACACTTCAATTTTATGCTTGAATGAAACACAATCCTGGCGCTCCGTTAAGCAAATCTACAGCGGAGAATATATGAAACTAATCAGAGCCAAACGGCCGATAGGTTTCATTCATTAAAAATATCCCCAGGGGATTCACATTTGCAATGCGCCGTTATTAAAATAACCACATGCAGTGTGTATCGCGACTCCGAGCGCCGTATATGACGTGCATTATTTTATTTAGGACAAAGTAAATCTATAGGCTGAATATGATTTATTATCAGCATTTAGTTCTATTATTATACATTTCAAAAGCCCCCTCTAGGAAAACGAAGCACAGAAACATAATTCAGAATGGTATAAATGGGATCTCTAGACTGTGAGAATCATTTCAGGAAGCGAGCTGTCATTTATTTGCGGGGGCGTGGCCATGGTTCATCCGGCTAACTGAAGTTAACCCTGCTCTCGACCAGGCTCAAACTTTTTGATCTGTTGTCATGGTGATTTAGACAATCGAGCGTCGGGGAACAGAAAGGTCCGGCTTAAGTCAGGCTATACTGGAAATTATCCGGCTAACTCAGTTAGCCAGGTACGGGGAACGGGGCCCCTCAAAGTACGTCTCGATGATCCAGCTGCCTTTGAATGAATGTTTTTTTTGTTACCCTAGTGACTGAGAGTATTTTATTTTATTACAATTCCATTATGATTTTATGAATTTTAAATTAAAAAATATAATTAGACATTATAGATGTCTCTGCAATGTGGACTCTAGTCTAATCGGTAGAATTAAAGCACTGATATTCAGGATCTAGTAATCTTGAAAAGTGTGAATCTGGATCAGGGTGAATTGCTGAATTGCTGAATTGCTTTGAAATACCGGGACAAAATCTGGCAGAGTTGTGAGTTGTCTGATCCTGGATCACAAAAAATGGGATTTTAAAATCTGATTGAGATTAAATGTTTTGAACTACTGGGTCCTGTACATTGTATATTGCTGTTGCACTTTACTGATACATTTGCTCTCTGGTTGGATGCCAAACTTATTTTTCGTTGTACTGTACCTGTGCTGTATAATGACAATACATTTAATCTAATCAAATTTGTCTTCGCTAGCGTGATACTCTATTAGGACCATAACTCCTCACTTTGGCTGGACATGCCACAGGATTACTTAAATGCCGGATGATAGGCGGCATGGTGGTGTAGTGGGTAACACTGTCACAGCAAGAAGGTCCTGGGTTCGAGTCCCGCTTGGGGACCAGGTTGCCGGGTTGCGAGGTACCCAGGTGGGGTATCTCCCAGGCCTCTCTGTGTGCAGTTTTCATGTTCTCCCTGTGGAAACCCAATAGAAAAACATGCAGAACAGATCGATAAAGCTGTCGCATCCCTGACGAAGACGGACAGGAGCACTTGGATTTGTCCCCGGGCGCGGCCCCATGTTTGCTCCCGGCTGACCTTGGGGGGGGGGACACACAACGGGATGGGTCAAGCACAGAGACAAAATCTTGTGCTACAAATAAAGACTTCTACAATGGCCAGTTTAATAACATAATGGAGGAGTTGTAGATGAATGCAACTCCCTTGCCCCAATGCATATCGATGAGCTGTGATGAGTGGTTGAGATCTGTGGGGTCAGGGAAATTGATTTCAAGGTATATGGACGTCTCGGGTGGTTTGGACATGTGAGAAGATCGGAGGAGGGCGGGGGGGGTGTTGAGAGGGGTGGAGGAGATGATTGTGGATGGGTGGAGGCCGAGAGGGAGACCGAATCACACGTGGAGGGGATGTGTGGAAAATGATATGAGGGATCTGGAGATATATGAAGACATGGCACAAAACCGTGCCCAGTGGTGTGGAGTAATCGCTAGGGATGTCCCGATCGCCTTTTTTTGCCCCCGATCCGATCCCGATCATGTGATTTTAAATATCTACCGATTCCGATCGTTCCCAATCCGATCTTTCACATTAGTAATCAATTTTGACGCATTTGTGTCAGAAACTGGCAGAGCAAGAAGCCCCTCTGTTGCCTATAGTCCGGGGCGCGAGCGCGGCGGCTCTTGTTATTACATTCATATGTGCTTCATATGAGAAATATTAAAAGTTTCAATATATGTTTGCACATTAGTATACATTCAGTGTTCGACTTACGTAATGATTAGCTCCATTCTGGTCTGAAACGCCGACGATAATCCTTAGTCACACAGCAAATAATTGCCGTTATCTGAAAAGTTAGTCTGAAAACTCCGCCTCCTGCTGCTTCATGAGTTTTTCCTCCACGCGAAATGTCCTCCTTGCAAACATTGCAATTGCTGTTGGACTGGCTTGACTTTCTATTTTAAAATGCTTAGTTACAAACCTCTAGCAGCTGCTCAAGTCAGTGGATAACCATGTTTCGGGGAGCAACGTGTTGTTGTGATGTGAGCGTCTAAAATTAACGGGAAAGTGTTTGTTGCAACGGTGTAAATTAAAGGGGATGTGTTTGTTGTGGACAATTATTCTGCTCTGTGACAATAAATACATTAATGATATATTATATGTAATTTAAAACCAAAACTAAGGCCTCCGTATGAGTTTAAGACGTGAACATGGTCATGTTTGTTAAAAAAAAAAAATTAAAAAAAAAATCTTTTTTTGACTGCCGATTTTTATTAAAAAAGATTCCCGATCCCGATCCTCTGAAAAGCACGTGATCGGCGCCGATCCCGATCACGTGATCGGATCGGGACATCCCTAGTAATCGCCCCATCCAACCTCACTGTAGTGAGAAAATATGGACGTAAAACGAAGATGATGATGATGATGATGATGATGATGATGATGATGATGTGAACACCTGTACCGCGGACAGTGTGTGAAGAGAGGCATCATCGCCAGGGGTGTAAAAAGTACCCAGAAAGTAAGTGAAAGTATGGGTACCGTCTCAAAATCGTACTCAAGTAAAAGTCAGAGTATCTGGCTAAAAACACACTTGAGTAAAAGTTAAAAAAAAATTTCTACTTGTAAATGTACTTAAGTACTAAAAAGTAAAAGTTAAAACTTTTTTTAATTCCGGGTCAATGAATTGTTCTGTTTCGTCCTCTTCATCACTACTATCGTTTGTGGCCATCTTCTGTAGCTCGTCACTCTGACTGTCTATTTTTCTGATAGCAGGTGTTTAATCAAAGATCCCAGCTTTCTAGTCTTGCACAAGGACCAATCAGCATGGGTATGGGGCGGGTTAATTTTCCATTGATTGGGATTTGATTGGCTGTTTTTAAAATAAAGTGTGGCCGCAGGATTAATAACATTAACGTTAGTTCGTCCAGAAAAACAAATGACTAATTAAAATGGTTGGACCTGCGAGATTTGTACTTTGTACTTAGTTTGTAGGTCTGCATTTTAAATGTAAGGAGTAAAAAGTAATGATTTTTTTTTCTCTGAAATGTAATTGAGTAAAAGTACATTGAGTAAAACCTAATAATACTCTAGTAAAGTACAAATCCCCAAAAACAGTACTTAAGTATTGTAACAAAGTGCAATTACTCAGGTATTTTAAATTACACCCCTGATCATCGCTTGTGGTGAAAGTATTCCTCGAAGTAGTCTGCCTTCTGGCAACCCCTCAGCTTTTCTGTTCCTGTCTAAAATTCAAACCGCTCTAGACATTAGGCCTTTGACATTCCTTCCCCTCCCCGTTTCTAATCCCAATAATCCATACATGCACACTGGGCTTTGGGCTTCCTCCACAAAGCCCTGCTCCTCTCCGTCGCATGTGAAGTGTCAGTGCAAAACCTGCATTGGAATATCCTCTTTTCTCCCATTCCTACCCCCCTAAAAAAAACATTGGCTTCTACACACTATACATCCCTTCTTCTTTTTTTTTTTTCTTTTTTATCTTTTTCCCCCTCCTTTTTCCTCCGATTTTCTCCCATCCCCAATGTTAGTCGTTATGCCAATTCTCAATCCCCTTCCTGGTCGCTGCGCACTTACCCCCCACAGTCGGTCTGGGAGAGTGGAGGCTACCACGACAGTACCACATGCTTCCTCCGACACACGTCTAGCCAATCAATCGCTTCTTTTCACCTGGCAGCGTGGACTCTCACTGAGAGGGCGTAGCGTGTGGAAGGATCACACTATCCCACTTAGATCCTATCCGCGCTTAGCAGGCACCCCGACCGAACTGTAGGAGTCGCTGTTTACAACGACCCGGGCCCACCCCGCCAGCTTCTCCCACCCTCTAATACTGCCAATTGTATTAGTGTGAACGGCCAGCCAAGCTGGTGACAACCCCGGAGCTGTGAGCTGGATTCGAACAGGCGAATCCTAGCGTCTCCGGGGTTGGTGACGAACGCAATCTCCGCTACGCCACCTGACCGCCCGTATACATCCCTTCTAAATTATGTGTGATTGAGACGGGATGAAAATCTCCCGGCATAGTTTAAAGATTGATGAAGAACAGGAGCGTGGTCTGAACCTGGAGAGCTGGCAGAGACAGAAAGGCATGAGGACCTGGGTTTTTTGGGCCATATCAGTTTGACACTTTATATATTTCAGATGACAACTAATTAAAGGTCCCATGCATTATAAATGGCCTTTTTCCAGTGTTTAGCATCGTTTCCTAGCAATGGGGGATTATATCAATGTGGTCTGTGTCGTTAATGATCATATTGACTCATCAGTCTAGTCTCGAGTTCACGAGATCTTCCCTCACTCAACTAAGCCGTTCTGATTTGACGGTATTGCTGACGTGAATAAGGTACTGATTGAGCTGATTGTGATCTGATTGGCTCTGTGGTTGTAGTCACCGCCCACAATTCGATCAACAGAGCGAGTGGATTACTTCCTCAAACAGGGTGCAGAGTCCGACAGACAGCAGAGAACGAGCTAGCGAGAGAGGGAGAGAGAGATAGAGAGAGGGAGAGAGAGATAGAGAGGGAGAGAGAGGGAGAGAGAGAGATAGAGAGGGAGAGAGAGGGAGAGAGAGGGAGAGAGAGAGAGAGAGAGAGGGAGAGAGAGAGATAGAGAGGGAGAGAGAGAGATGGAGAGGGAGAGAGAGGGAGAGAGAGGGAGAGAGATAGAGAGGGAGAGAGAGGGAGAGAGAGATAGAGAGGGAGAGAGAGGGAGAGAGAGAGATAGAGAGGGAGAGAGGGAGAGAGAGATAGAGAGAGATAGAGAGGGAGAGAGAGGGAGAGAGAGGGAGAGAGAGATAGAGAGAGAGATAGAGAGAGATAGAGAGGGAGAGAGGGAGAGAGAGAGCCGCGGGGATGGGTCTTCAAGTTTCAAGTTTCAAGTTTCTTTAATAGTTGTCATACAGAAGTACAGAATACTTTCATACAAAATGCTTCTTACTGTTACGCTCCAGAGACTGTGCTAGACAAGATAGTATCAAATAACATAGTATAGCATGTAATTTAGAAGTAGAAAATGAGGTCACAGTGTTCAGTATAGACATATGTACAATGTTCGATGCAGAATAGACGTAACTGAGTTACCGTATAATATACAATACTATGCAGTGTACTAATGTACAATACTATATAGTGCAAAGCAGAAATGGGATGAGGTACAATTTAGGTACAATTTACAGTAAGGTGTACGAGTTGTAGTGCAATCCTTCATCAATAAATATAAAGTGTGGGGAGTGGGTGCTACAGTGTGTTTGTTTAAAGTGAGTGTGTGCTATAAAGTGTGTGGAGTGGGTGCTACAGTGTGTTTGTTTAAAGTGAGTGTGTGCGTGTGGATGTGTGTGCTATGTGCGTTTGATGGTTGTTGTTGTGTAGTGTTCATTGTTCGTTTAGCAGCCTGATGGCCTGGGGATAGAAGCTTCTTCTGAGTCTTTCTGTGCTCGCCTTGAGACTCCGGTATCGCTTGCCTGACCGCAGCAGTTCAAAGAGGCAGTTGTTCGGGTGACTGGAGTCTTTAATGATTCTCTTAGCCTTGCCCCTGCACCGCTTGTTGTAAATGTTCTGGAGGGTGGGGAGCCCCCCTCCAATTGTGCGTTCGGCTGAACGTGTCACTCTTTGTAGTCTGCTTCGGTCTTGTGCAGTGCTATTCCCAAACCAGGAGGTGATGTTGCCAGTCAGGATGCTCTCTATTGTACATGAGTAGAAGTTCTTAAGGATCTTCTGACTGACTTGGAACTTCCTTAGGCGCCTGAGGAAGTAGAGGCGTTGTCGTGCCTTCTTCACAACACTGTCAATGTGTGTGGTCCATGTCAAGTCCTCGGATATGTGGACTCCGAGGTACTTAAAGCTGTTGACAACCTGTGTAAATGCTCTGTGTGTCCCTCTGTGTCCCTCTCTAGGGGTGGACGGTATGGTCTAAAATTTATATCACGGTATAATCTGAAGCATAGACGGTAACGGTATATATCACGGTATCATCGTTTTTGATAAAAAAAAAAAATTATTTTATATAATTTTTTTTTTTTTTTTTTTATAAAATATATATATTATATAATTACTTTAATTAGACTTGTACTTGTATTATCTGCGAGACATCGCCACCACGCAACAAGCTCCACTGTCTGTGTGTACTCTAGTAGCCTCCAGCTACGGCCAGGATTCTCCAGAGCTGCATCTGGACCTATACTCGAGTAGCCTCGAGCAGAGCTACGGCCAGGATTCTCCGGCGCTGCACCTGGACCCTATTGGCATAACGTTACTTAACTGTGCTCAGCAAGCCCTCAGCTCGAATACGCATCGAATCAGTGTTATAAGACATTGATATCAGGAGCTATCTGTAGCTACTGCTAGCCGGATATATAACGTTAATACAACGCCTCAGTGAATTATTTAGTTCAATGGGACATTTCGTTTTGAACGGTGAACTAACTTGGGTTAACGTGAGCTAACGGCTAACGGAGCTATCATACACGTCTACTCTCTACTAGACTTGATGGAGCGTTTGTTGATGTCAGGAGCTATCGGTAGCTGGCCGACTAGATACCGTTCGGTTAGACAATGCCTCATCATGTATTAAACTAAAAGTGAATAGTTGACTGGGTCATTTTGTAACGGTAGCTAAGCTAACGTTAGCTCAGGGAGACGTCCCGTCCCACTAGACTACTAGTAGACCCGTGTTTACATGCGTGCGGGAGGGGCTGGCACTGCGCGAAGCCTCCTAAATAACCTTTTCCAGTTCGCACATATCTATTATCTATGACTAATTCTATCTATTTTTAGGGGCAAATGCGAGTGAAATAGTCGCGCTGTGGTTACATGACGTCATTGCTATTTTAGAGCTGCACTACCGGTTACACGGTATAGGCAAAATCCATACCGTAGAGCAAATTCATACCGTTTATACCGTATACCGTTTATACCGTCCACCCCTATCCCTCTCTCTCTCTCACTCACTCTCTCTCTCTCTCTCTCTCTCTCTCTCTCTCTCTCTCTCTCTCTCTCTCTCTCTCTCTCTCTCTCTCTCTCTCCCTCCCGTGGGATTATGCCCCCCCGCGGCGTAATTCATTAGTCTCCCCCTCAATCTTTCTCTATCTCTCTCTGTGCCAGTCACAGACTGTGTGGTGACTGTCACTCAAAGCGCTTATGGGCGGAGCCCATCCAATAACAGTCTGAAATCCAAAGGGAGAAAAATGATGCTTTTGAGTACTTGATTAGGAATAAAAAACAATGCATTAAAAAAGAAAAAAGAAAAACTTACAGATGTGTTCCATAGACTCACAGGAATTGTGTAAAGTTGCCCAAATAGTGCAAGGAATAGCAATGCATGTCCCCTTTAACCTTATTAGCCAGTGGTAATTACCTTATTCCCCAATAATTAGGGGAAGTTCACCACCAACCCGCCCATTAAAGATTTATAAAGTAGTGCTGACCTTGGTGTTTTTTTTCACCTGGACGGTTCAGTTGAGGTTGAAGGCTATACGGTCTATAAAGTGAAAGCGCTCGACCCTGAGATTGCAGGTTTATTATGTGCTGATGACTGGAAGTAGGTGGGAAATTGAGTTTGAAGCCGAGTCCGTCTCCCCATCTCTCCACTATTTCTGCCTGACCTCGGGTTTTACAGCATCACATTTATGGGGTATATATATATGCTAAATATCAGAATGTATGCTGTAAAATTACCATATGAAGTTCGTATTGGGGGCATGCGACAGTGGGCTCAGGAGGTAGAGCGGTCGTCTGGTAATCAGAAGGTTCCCAGTTCAATTCCCGCCCCTTCTGAGCAGTGTGTCGATGTGTCCTTGAGCAAGACACTTAAATGCAAGGAGTAAAAACTAAAAAGTATGTTTTTTTTTCTCTGAAATATAATTGAGTAAAAGTACAAGTATACAAACCAAATAATACTCGAGTAAAGTACAAATCCCCAAAAACAGTACTTAAGTATTGTAACGAAGTACAATTACTCAAGTACTTTACACCCCTGGGCAAGGGTAAGTGGTATTATTTGTCAATGCCACATGCAAGTGCTTCACGTGGAGTGCATTATAGTAAGCACAGACAATAAGAAAAGTTCATACATTTTTTATTTTATGAATTATAGTCCTATATCAATAGAATAAGTGTGTTTTAGTCTGCAGCGAAAGATGGAGCAGGATTCAGCTATCCTGACTGTGGTGGTAAGGATGCAGGGCAGAGAATAGCCGGAATACATTCATATCTATTCTTATATGCCATTTGTGCTGCACTTCAAAGCCAGCACTACTGTATACAGTATGTAACCAGTGCAGCGAAACAAAGCCCAAAAGAGTTCACTCCTATGAACCCGCTCACATAACAACGGGACGTTAATGAACCCTGTGCACCACTCCTCACACTGCCTTAGTGCTCAATTCTGTATTGCTCAGATCAAAAAGATTTGTGATTTTGTTGTTGTCTGTGTTCACATTGTTTTTAAAATGTGGTCAATTTCAGAGTCTGTGGGAACTGGTCATGGTCCTGACTCTGATCTGCTTACGCAAAATATGCATAGTGATGGCCTCCTATTTGCATAAACTCCTATCTGCATGGCCGCCTAGTTATAGTTGAAAGTGGGGGTGCAACGGCAGATATTTTTTTCATTTAATGAACCTGTACGTGCAATTTCCTGCAATATAGAGCCTTCAATCTTGACCAATAAAGCTGCTCTTTTCACTATAAAACTCAGTTTATATTGCAGTATGATAGCCAATTACTATAATAATAATAATAATAATAATATATTAATATATATATATTTATATACTGTATATACTGTATATTTTTTTTTGCTCTTTTATTTTTATTAAATCAATCTCCTTTCAAATAGGCCACGTTTTTAATAAGAAAGAGAGAAAAAATACCAACAAGGAACAATAACAGGGTCTGCTGTAAATATAGCCTATTTTGTGTCTTAATTTGTTATGTTATCCTACACTTTAAGCTGTCTGATATTTCCATTACCTGTAACTCTTGGGTCTCTTTCTCTCCTTCTCTGCCTCCTCCCTGAGTCTGCACAGTCACCATATCATTCTACATTAAGGAGAGCAATACACTTATGAATACACTGAACCGGTTTGAATACACAATCTTTATGCTACTCTGTAAAGAAAGGGAGAGAGGGGGGGATATATAATCCAAGTATTTGTGTCTTAATTTGTTATGTTATCCTACACTTTAAGCTGACTGTCTGATATTTCCACTACCTGTAACTCTTTGGTCTCTTTCTCTCCTTCCTGAGTCTGTACAGTCACCATATCATTCTACATTAAGGAGAGCAATACACTTATGAATACACTGAACATCATTATGAAACATTTCTATTGCACCCTTACTTACAATTCATTATGAATTGAAAATGGGGAACCCTGATGTAAACAAGACGAAAGTCTTTCTCTGGTCTGCATCCCCTTAACAATTGTGTGTATTGAGCCGTACTGTACTGTACCCATTCTGCAATATGTTATTGATTGATTAAAATTTGTATTAACATATTGCAGAATGGGTACAATATAGTACGGCTCAATACACACAATTGTTAAGGGATTGCAGACCAGAGAAAGACTTTTGTTTTGTTTACATCAGGGTCCCCCATTTACAATTCATAATGAATTGTAAGTAAAGGTGCAATTAACACCGTGCAATCCATTATTTGTGGAGCCCGCCCTTTAAGTCTTTGAGCTATTAGGCTACTAGGGTTCTTACTTTGCGTTTTGGTGTACTGAAAAATGCTCCGATGTCTGTATTCTTTCTTTTTTCTGCCATGTTACCTGGTTGGCTGGACACACACACACATTTTCATTTCAGGTATTGTACCTTAAGATAATTGAACATCTTGATTTACCGTAAATCCTCAAATATAGGACGGGTCTTCTATTTACCTCAGCTGCAAAGAGCACCAGGCCTTTATTAGAGAGGCTTATATAAGAGGCAGGCCTTAATTTCTAAAAATGACACTCATGGACATAATCCCTTCATTTTCAGACTTTTATTGCATTATTATTATTATAAAAAAAAGGACTCTAAAGGCCCACGGGCCGCGGCCGTCGTTAATCCGGCCCTGCTCGCGAACGTTAAAATTTGCAAACGAAGTCAACGTTATCCAGCTGACGACACCACATATCTAGATATATGACAACGTTAGCTAGCGGCTAGCACTAAAGCTAATGCCAACCAGAGGGAAACTTTGTTATTATTATTATTATTATTATTATTGGTATGACCAGATGGCATTTCGGGATGTGAAACACTTTTATTGTATTGCGTGGTAGAACCTCTACCACTCAATAGTAAACGACATGTCTAACATAAATAATCTTAACAATCATAAACAACTTACTGGAAAATCCTGCCTGCCACCAAATGACACACTTCTGTGGTCTTCGATATTTACACTCAGCCTACCTGCAGCGCCAGCGCCGTGCGCCACTGTCTGCTCTGCTGGCGGTTGGACTTGGAGAGGCACTGGATCAAACCATATGGGGGAGCAGGGGGGGGGGGGGTCGCAATCTTTGGAAACTTAAAAACGTGCTATTAAGTGTCATTGCGTATTATTAATTTGATTGAAATTACGTAGTTATGGTTAGATTTATATATGGGAGGGGGGGGGGGGTATATCATATTTTTCATATGATCAAAAAGTGGGGGAGCAAAATCAGACGTTTGCCCCCCCATGTTCAATAGTCGTAGAGCAGCTGCTTCGCGTGCTCTATTGCGCAGGCGTCTATGCCTATCTGCACTAATAATACCTGGTCGGTATTGTTAACACATAATATAGTAATGTAGTCCAAAAACAGTGTATTGTATTGGGTATCCTAAAAAAAATTGCATTCTGCAAGGAAACAACACGAAACACAAACACGTTCTCCTATCTGGAGGGTATAGCCATGACTTGTTCAAACCCTTTCACTGCCACACGACAGAAGGTTAACCCTTTACTATCACACAACCGACGGCGATGCTGGATGCGGAGCCAATGATGCTAATGATGGAGCATCGCCGTCGGCTGTGTGATAGTAAAGGGCTAACCTTCTGTATTGTCACAGGGAAAGGGTTAACCGGCTGTTGTGTGGCAGTGACAGGGTTAATGCCTGGCTATGTTGTTCGACTATGATCTCCCGATTCGACATCATCGCTCGACGGAATATTTCCGCGTCCGCCATGTTTGCGTCTGCTGCGTTCTGTTTCCACGGTAACGGTTCCACTGAGCCAGAACACAGGTGCTGCAGACGCAAACAAGCAGGGACCGTGTGGAATCAGAGTATCACCCAAATGTCGGTGTATTTAATGAGAAAAGAAGAGTAACAGAATCCAGTCGCTAGACTGTCCAGCAGTGGAGGCTGCTGACAAAAATGTTAGGTGAAGCACAAATTATTATATTATATTATATATTAAATAATATTTTTAAAACATCCCCCACTGTGTGTCAGTGGTCAGTGGACACAGATGAAAACATATTAACATTAGGTGACAGCGGACCTGACCAGATGAAAACATATTAGGTGACAGCGCACCTGACCAGATGAAATCATATTAGGTGACAGCGCACCTGATCAGATCAAAACATTTTAGGTGACAGCGCACCTGACCAGATCAAAACATATTAGGTGAAGGTGACAAGGAAGCCACAGACTCATACCCCCCCGACACTCAACTAACCGCCTCGGACAGTCCTTCATACCAGTGGCCATCAGGCTCCACAACAGTGGGCAGCGACTGCTGCCAGACATCGACCTAGAACTAATAGGAACCCAAGTAGGACAATAACACTACCTTATGCATACTGCACCTTATGTGGATACTGTGATACTGTGAATAATGAATAATGTATATTTCAGTTAGTTAGATAGTAAATTATATTGACCTATTTGTTTACACTGCTTGTGTTGTTTTCACTACCTGTACCCCCCCCCTTCCCCCATGCTGCTATGATGCCTGAATTTCCCCAAGGGGATCAATAAAGGAATATCTTATCTTATCTTAAAAGGAAAGATGAAATTACCTACCTGGGTTCCATCCTATAGAGGCAAATCTTTCCTGTGACAAAATGGGATCCAATGTAATAAAACTAAGTCAACCAACGAACTAGATTCCTGTACCGGATCTCCTCTCTGGTAAACAAGAATACCTTGAAGACTCTAACAGGAGCACTCATTCAAGGGTACTACGACTATGCTTGCACCTCATGGTACCAAAGCACCTCAAAGGCACTAAAAACAAGATTACAAACATCACAAAACAAACTGGTCAGACTACTGCTTGACCTTACTCCTAAAACCCACCTCACCCCTGTCCACTTTGACAACCTAGGATGGCTTAGAGTAGACGACAGAGTACAGCAACTTGCAATGGGCCTGGTCTACAAGATACACTACACCACTAAGATACCCATGTGCATGTCGAAATACTTCCCAAAGGTCAGTGAATACCACGACCACAACACCAGAGGGAGTTCCACAAATCATGTTCAACCCAGATAAAATAATAATAAAAAAAAAAAAAAAAAAAAAACGTTTTTTTTAATAAAAGAAAATAGTCATAACTTAGAAATTAGATTGCATAGGTCTATGAATCGATATCGCGATTCTGTTTCGATTAATTGCCCAGCCCTACAGTGTGTACAGTAAGTTAGCTTGGTGATTATCATTGTGATGTAGGCTAAGCTGCCTAGCTACTGTTAGCATACAAGCACTGTAGCCTACTTACTTTTTCATCCACAACGTTTTTTCTGATCCAGATGCATAAATCCACTTCTTCATGTTGCTCAGTTGCTGGTTTATACTTCGGTCCTAATGTTGGCGCAAAGTTTAATTTAGCCTGACTTGTTATAGCTGTACAGCTTACTAACTACTAAACAACAACTTTCTCATAGTCTCAACTTTCACATAGTCAAAATGGGTCCAGCTGCATGTGAGGAGGATAGGTTTAGCTCGGGCCAATCTCAAGTTTCTCAAGTTTCTTTATTAGTTGTCATACAGAAGTACAGAATACTTTTATACAAAATGCTTCTTTATGTTACATTTTGTATAAAAGTATTCTGTACTTCTGTATGACAACTAATAAAGAAACTTGAGAAACTTGAGATTGGCCCGAGCTAACCCTATCCTCCTCACATGCAGCTGGACCCATTTTGACTTTGCAATGCAGAAATCTCTGATTGGATTTGCAAGGCTGCCAATCATATTCAACCTCCGTGTATTGGATGTCAAGGGCTGTCAATCAATCAAGCCTCCATTCAATGGCAAGAGTTTAACTGCACAGACCGTTCTTAGATGAAGTTAATAGCCTATTTTGATTCGCTGTTATTTATTATTTATTTAACAATGGGTCACACCTGTGAAGTTTTCGTCACGAATAATTACTGCAGGCAATACTGCAGTGCAGGCTTGCTCAGAGCTGTCAATTTTGGCCAGAATTTGAAAAAAAAAATCACTGGCATTTTTTTACAGAGGAAAACATTTATAATAAAAAATAATAATAATAATAATTTTAAAAAATATATATATATATATAGTTTTTATTTTTTTATTTTTTTTATATAGGTATATGTAAATTAATAATAATTATGAATTATGAGTGAATTTGTGTTTCACGTGTTGTCATAGAGAAACCTCCACTGCTGTCCAGGGAGTGAGCAGGTACAGGGTAGTCAGACGAGCGGGGGGGTTGTTGTAGCCAGGAGCGGACACTCAGACTGTCCAGGGAGTGAGCGGGTACAGGGTAGTCAGACGAGCGGGGGGGTTGTTGTAGCCAGGAGCGGACACTCAGACTGTCCAGGGAGTGAGCGGGTACAGGGTAGTCAGACGAGCGGGGGGGTTGTTGTAGCCAGGAGCGGACACTCAGACTGTCCAGGGAGTGAGCAGGTACAGGGTAGTCAGACGAGCGGGGGGGTTGTTGTAGCCAGGAGCGGACACTCAGACTGTCCAGGGAGTGAGCGGGTACAGGGGGGGGGGGGGGGGGGTTGTTGTAGCCAGGAGCGGACACTCAGACTGTCCAGGGAGTGAGCGGGTACAGGGGGGGGGGGGGGGGGGGTTGTTGTAGCCAGGAGCGGACACTCAGACTGTCCAGGGAGTGAGCGGGTACAGGGGGGGGGGGGGGGGGGTTGTTGTAGCCAGGAGCGGACACTCAGACTGTCCAGGGAGTGAGCGGGTACAGGGTAGTCAGACGAGCGGGGGGGTTGTTGTAGCCAGGAGCGGACACTCAGACTGTCCAGGGAGTGAGCAGGTACAGGGTAGTCAGACGAGCGGGGGGGTTGTTGTAGCCAGGAGCGGACACTCAGACTGTCCAGGGAGTGAGCGGGTACAGGGGGGGGGGGGGGGGGGTTGTTGTAGCCAGGAGCGGACACTCAGACTGTCCAGGGAGTGAGCAGGTACAGGGTAGTCAGACGAGCGGGGGGGTTGTTGTAGCCAGGAGCGGACACTCAGACTGTCCAGGGAGTGAGCGGGTACAGGGGGGGGGGGGGGGGGGGGGTTGTTGTAGCCAGGAGCGGACACTCAGACTGTCCAGGGAGTGAGCGGGTACAGGGGGGGATATTCTGTCCGCTCCTGGGGGGGATATTCACGGGGGGATATTCTGTCCGCTCCTGGGGGGGATATTCACGGAGAGAGGAGGATAGTCAGGCAGGCAGAGGTCATTCACAGGAATCCAAGACGGGGGAGCAGGGAGTGGAGTCAGGCGGGAACTGTGAGCAGAAGGATGACAAGAACGTTAGAAACACAATAGAACACGGACTGATAAAGAGAACAAGGCGCGAGAATACGACGGACTGACTGGAAATAAGGAACTATGATCTGGCAGCCTCGTGACTTCTGGGCCGGGTCTAAATAGGAACGGTAATCAGCTGGTCGATGTCACTCAGCAGCTCCTCCGGTGTCACACACCTGGCTGCACCCCATCCTGTAATCAGAGAGAGAGAGGAAGAGAGGGAGAGTAGCTGGGTCGGGATAGAGTGGGAGAACCAAGGGTTAACACCAGCACAGCCATGGAGAAAATGACACTAATTCCCACCGGGAACGGGTCAGAAGACCTGACAGCCTTTAGAATGGAGATGGGAGGGAGAGAAGGGAGGGAGGGTCAATGAGGGAGGGAGGGAGAGAGAGAGAGAGAGAGAGAGAGAGAGAGAGAGAGAGAGAGAGAGAGAGAGAGAGAGAGAGAGAGAGAGAGAGAGAGAGAGAGAGGGAGGGAGGGAGAGAGGAAGGGAGGGAGGGAGAGGAAGTGAGAAGGAGGAAGAGGGAGGTATAGAGAGAGGGAAAGAGAGGGAGAAAGAGAGAGGGAGAGAGAGAGAGGGAGGGAGAAGGAGAGAGGGAGGGAGAGAAAGGGAGAGAGAGAAAGGGAGGGAGAGAATGAAAGGGAGAGGGAGGTATAGAGAGAGGGAAAGAGAGGGAGAGAGAGAGGGAAGTGGCCGCTCAGCAGAAATAGCTGAAATAACGTTCTAATTCCATTTTCCTGAAGTCATTTGGAAATTTCAGAAACCGTGCTGCAGATAAAACGGGTACTTTTAGGAAAAGTCACTGAGTGACAGAGCTGGAGCTCGACCGAGTGACGGGGATACATTTATTGAAAATGCCTCGGGGTCATGTGACCCCTTGTCGGCTGTGCTATTGTTAAAGAGGGTGGGAAGCCTGGAGGGGCATGACACTTTGAAGAAGTCTTTATTTGTAGCACATTGCAGCATACGAGATAAAGGATAATGGAAAAACATGCAGAACAGCTCACTAACGCACAGGCCCACACCACAACCCATGTCTGCTCCCAGCTCTTGGGGGGGGGGGGGGGTTGCCGATGAAATATCCTCTCTGCATTTGACCCATCCCGTCGTCCTTCCCCCCCCCCCCCCCAAGGGCAGCTGGGAGCAGACATGGGTTGTGGTGTGGGTCTGTGCGTTAGTGAGCTGTTCTGCATGTTTTTCCATTATCCTTTATCTCGCAAACCCTTGCGAGCATGGGGGGGAAAACATGCAAACTCCACTCAGAAAGGCCCGGGAGGCCTGTACGTTAATGCCAAGCAAGCAGTGCAAAAATGCTTCCGCATTCGTCACCGCACGCTAGTGCGGTAAAGCGCCCTTCTTTTCAGACAAATGCTACCGTGCGTGCACCGGCGGCGGCGTGCTCGCTCAGGTGCGTGCGTGCGCCGGCGTGCTCGCGCGAGGTGCCCGCGCATGCGACACGAGCGGAGCTCAATATATATAAGTCACCGCCCCTTATTCAGTATCCAACAAATAGCTCAATTGGCAAGGACACATGGCTGTGGATCCTATGGCTTGTTTGCTGGCGAGTTCGAATCCCATCGAAAATATTTTTTAACGTGATTTTTTTTTAACGTGTATTCTTTCGCCGATTAAGGTTAGGCATTGTTTCGGAGTTGGTTAAGGTTAGAACGGTTAAGTTTAGGCGCTGTTAAGGAGCTGGTTAAGGTTAGAGTTTGTCAAAGAGAATGGCAATATAATTTCTATGGTTAAGGTTAGGCATGGTTAAGGTTAAGGTTAAGGTTAGGCATTGTTTCGGAGTTGGTTAAGGTTAGAACGGTTAAGTTTAGGCGTTGTTAAGGAGCTGGTTAAGGTTAGAGTTTGTCAAAGAGAATGGCAATAGACAGCCTATTTCCGCGAAAATGAAAGGCGCATTACTGCATGCCACTACGGTAAATTTTTGCACTGCTTGCTTGGCATAAAGCTACACGCGCCCGGGAGATACCCCACCTGGGTACCTGGCAACCCGGCAACCTGGTCCCCAAGCGGGAATCAAACCCAGGACCTTCTTGCTGTGAGGCGAGTGAAGTACAGTACAACGTAAAGCAGTTTGGCATCCAACCAGAGTGCAAATGTAGCAGTAAAGTGCAACAGCAATATACAATGTACAGGAGATTAAACTGGGTACAAAATATACAAATGATAACTACTGAGTGTAGTGCTAATCAGATGTATGTACAGAGTTGTAGTATAATATGTACAGTGATACAGGTATTAAGGCAGTATGGTAGTAGTTATACTGACCAGCAGCGTAACTAGTAAGAGTAGGATATGTACAGATATAGATATAGTATCTAATATATATGGATAGATATATATGCAGTAGGGGTCTAACGGTACATGTATCCGTACCGAACCGTTTCAGTACTGGACCTCCAGTTCAGTATGCGCTGTGTACCAAATGAATGCAACGGAACGCACGTGCAGAAAAAATTTTTGTGTGCAGAATTTTATTCAAAACTCCAAGTTCACCCCTTCCCAAAATATTATTTGCGCAAACGGCCGGATGTTTGCACAACACTCAGAGATGACCTGTAATTTAGCATAGCCTCATAGTGTGGCGAACACACACACACACACACACACACACACATGCCCTCTCTCTCTCAGTGCGTGAGGTTGAATTGGTGCTGGATTGAGAAGGGGCCGTCTCTCGGAGATCAAATGAATGATATGAAACGGGACCTGTGGCGCTTTGTTCTCTATTTCAATAACGTTTTTCCCTGAGGGATGATTTACAATAAAGTTCTAAAATGGAAAAGTAGGCTACTTACATTCTTGACGCTAGAACTCCTAAAGTATTTCCAACCGGGGCTTGAGATGCTCAGGGTGCAAATCACCGTCTTTGTGCCCGATGCTTGCGGTTGTTGTTGTTGTTGTTGTTGTTGTTGTTCATTACTCGCACGTTGTTCAGCTCAATGACGCCGCGCGTGTCCTATCCGTCATGCAGCACATTCAGGCCACGCCCACAATATAATTTTTTTTTTTTTTTTACAAGTCGATTATTAATTTGAATATAGAATATTCATTGACAGCCCTACAAGTACAATTAGTTACTGCACACTACTGTACATCACCCCTGAGTGGAACATGGAAAGCCAAACTTTCCCCCCACTGTACCGAAAACCCGTGCCGAACCGTAACTTCAAAACCGAGGTACGTACCGAACCGTAAATATGCAGTGAGAATATATATATATATATCTATTGTAATTTGAACTACTCTGAAGGTGTTCATGTCGATATGATTACAACACAGAGAGAGAGAGCGAGAGAGAGAGAGAGAGAGAGAGAGAGAGAGAGAGAGAGAGAGAGAGAGAGAGAGAGAGAGAGAGAGAGAGAGAGAGAGAGAGAGAGAGAGGGCCGACAGAATAGGCTCAAAATGACGCATGTACTCGTTTCCGGCGATGATAAAATAGCATTAATCCTTCTGTTGATAATGGTGGATTACACTGTTATACTGTATACTCGCACGGTTTTGTTTGTGCAGCTGCCTGGCTGCTCTGCTGTCGTCCAGCAACGCGCTCCGTCTGTTGTAGAGTGAGAGGTGGGATAACAAATCAGATCACATCATGTTCTTTTATTGTTGTTTCTCTATACATGTACAGAGAGTGAAATTATTGTGTTTTGGTACGTCGTCTTTACAGCAGCAATTGCACTTATTTAGAGTAAAATAGAATAAGAATAAGGCATCAAATATATTTTTTTATCTAATGAATCAAATCACATCTATTCGTTTTTTTCTGATCAAATCAAAAATAATTTTTTTACACGAAACAAGACTAAACATAATACAGTAATAATAATAATAATAATAATAATAATAATAATAATAATAATAATAATAATAATAATAATAATAATAATAATAATAATAATAATAATAATAATAAACAAGACTTCACAGGACAATGACTGCAATAATAATAATAATAATAATAATAATAATAATAATAATAATAATAATAATAATAATAATAATAATAATAATAATAATAATAATAATAATAATAATAATAATAATAATAATAATAATAATAATAATAATAATAATAATAATAATAATAATAATAATAATAATAATAACAATAATGACAATAGAAATACTAAAAATAATAAAAAACTAAAACAGAATATAAATTACATTATTTTTAATTTTTTTTCAATTTTACCTTTATTTTACCAGGTAGTCACTTGAGATCAAAGATCTCTTTTTCGAGCAAGACCTGGCCAAAATGGCAGCAAAAACAAAAAACAAACATACAAAAATACATAAAAGGCAAAGTGGGGCAAGGGGATACATTTGAGCTGCAGCAAATCAGATTGAATGGGATTGGGGGAGATTGGAGGGTAGGGTAAAAAGGTAGAAAGAGGATGGAAGGTGAGGCTTTGCAGGAGGTTGCTGCAAACAGACATTCCAAAATACGTTTCTTCCCCCACTCCCACCCCAACACCCCTCAGGACCAACACCCCGACCCCCGCTTCAGAGCTAGATCATGGCCTTTACTTTCTCATGCTGAGGCCCACAACTCAATGTTGGATTCCCTAACTAACGCCAATCACCCGAGCAGTGGAGATGTCCATATAAATGACATCCAAGAGTGTCAAAGCCCAATTGATTGTTGTACGTTTTTCGGGTTGTTTCCATTTCATGGCTATATATTTTTTGGCTGCTAGTGCTGTAACTCCCGCTAGAATGAGTATTTTTTTGTTGTATGGAGGCCGGTAGTAGGGATTAGTTTAGGATTAGTGTTGTTGCGGAAAGTGGAATTGTCAGGTTACATATGTCCGAAAGTTTAGTGGTTATGGATTTCCAAAAACTAGCCACCGGTGGACATTCCCAGAACATCTCCATATAGGTGCCAGGAGTCAGCCACAAGACCCACCGCAGCTTGTGCCCAGGCAGGTGCGATCTTCTCCTGGGCTCCTCTCTGTGCACCGCTGCTTGTGCCCAGGCAGGTGCTAGCTTCTCCTGGGCTCTCTGTGCACCGCAGCTTGTGCCCAGGCAGGTGCTAGCTTCTCCTGGGCTCTCTGTGCACCGCAGCTTGTGCCCAGGCAGGTGCTAGCTTCTCCTGGGCTCTCTGTGCACCGCAGCTTGTGCCCAGGCAGGTGCTAGCTTCTCCTGGGCTCTCTGTGCACCGCAGCTTGTGCCCAGGCAGGTGCTAGCTTCTCCTGGGCTCTCTGTGCACCGCTGCTGCATGCCTGAAGATGGAATCAAAGTTGAATTCCAACAGTGGACAAGTGTGAAGCACTGGAGATCAGCAACCGTCTGGGATGGCCACACGAGTTCAGAAGGGTCACTGAGCTTTGTCATGACCAAGCGTCATTTGCCAAGACATTCGGACAAGTGACCACGTCCGGTTTGACCTGGTCCTGTGAACGGACCATTCACCTCTGATGGTGAAAATGATTGTCCGCCTTTGTATAGCCAATGAAATTCTGGTATCCCACGCAAGGGCTGATTGCAACGACAAAGGGGCAGAAGATGACCAACAAGTTATTTGTTTTGACTCGCGCATCTGAATGAATGGCAGCGGACGGCCATTTTGGATAATCATGCAGAATTATTGCCGTTACACACATTACAAAACATGTGTAAAACACCTGTACTAGATAAGACTTCAGGCTATGGAACCGTTATGTTTTCCAGCTCCTACCTCTCGGCTGGAACTCAAAAACAGGCATCATGGCAACAGCTTAAAAAAACGTTAGGTTATGACTATAACCAAGTTCTGTTAGTTAGGGGCGATGCTTGGCATCGCTACTGCACTATCTCGCGTACGTGCACGCGTACTGAATAAACCACAAATGTACCTCTAATACCAGTATTAGTCTGACCACACCCCTCATCAGCTTACCTTCATAAGCAGGTGTGTGGTCACCTGCTCTCCTCCTTCCCAAGCTTTCACCACAAGGTGAGGACAAGGGCTGCAGCGGCGTCCGATGCCAAGCATCGCCCCTAACTAACAGAACTTGGTTATAGTCATAACCTAACGTTCTGTATCGTTAGTGGCTTAGCTTGGCATCGCTACTGCACAAGGGAGGCCAAGCGGAGCCACTTGGCTGACAAATACACCCCGCTGACAGCCCCCCAAAACCATCAGAACAGGGAGGGCCGAGCCCCCCCGACCCCCCCTAATGGAGGGTAGCCCCCCTATTAGGGACGTCACGGGAGGGCGACGGACCCGACCGTGCGAAGAGGCACTCAAGCAACTCAACGCACAGGGTGAGCAGACCGTGGCTTGACCCCACGACTACACACACGCACAACCCGCATGCCACCCGGGAACGAACGGAGGAACAACCTCGTTACTGCCCCCAGAATCACGGGGTCAAGGGCAAACCCAACCCCGTGGCAAGGCCGTAGCAGCGGAGCACGAAGGAAGACCCAGACCCACCAAAAGGACTGGACTCCCTGGAATGGGGGCCCGGAGAAGTCCATGATGCCAGCATCAAGACCCCACCAGGTGGGCACGTAGTGCCCCGCCCCCCACATCGCCAGCGTATTCGGACAAAGGCCCCTCAGTTACTGCACCTGGTATTCCCAGGCGGAACCAACCAGGCCAGAACCTGCCCAGCTTCCGAGATCGGACGAGACCGGGCGTGTTCAGGTCGGTATGGCCGTAAGCCGAGCGGGCCCCGTCCCCCCAATAGTACACCGCCTGGCACACTGACCCTGCAGAATAGGCAGTCAGCATGGCCGTAAGCACACAAAAAAGGTTAACCAACGGAAGCAGGCAGCGCACCGGGGAAAAAAACCAGGCAACAGGCTGTTAACCCTAGCCTGGAGACTGCGGACGAGACAGGCGCCAGAGGGGACAGCTGAACACAGCCGCCCCGGCGGAAGGAGCGTAAGCTGGCGGTGTTGCATGACCAAGCCTCCATTTAACAACCCCCACCCAGAGGGGTCGAGGCAGAGAAGGCTGACACGATTGGCAGACGTCATGAACGTGCAGGGGCACCCTCAAACGGTGAACCCGGGAGTTGACACTGCTCCAACACACCAGGGAATCAACCACCTCGGTGTTACCCAATGCGGTGGTTGTTCCTATAACCCCTCAAGAAAAAACTCCAAAACACACCTGCGGGTATACACCGGCTATACCGCAGTACAAGTGTTTCAGTTTCCAAAAAGGGTTAACCCAGGCCTACGGGTCGCAAACATCACTTCGGACCGGGCCTGGCGGTACGGGAAGCACAGGGTCACCAGAGGAGGTCAAAAAACCACCCCCACAGGCCCCTCTTCGCCATGCGTGAGAGAGGAGCGAAAAATAATGGAGAACCAGCCCCTAAGCACACCGTACCTGGTATTCCCCGGCGGTCTCCCAACCAAGTACTAACCAGGACCAACCTGTGTAGCGGCCGAGATCCGACGAGATCGAGCGCGTACAGAATGGCATGGCTGTAAGCCATGACGACAGTGCTGAGTAAAAACATACCCAACCAGGGTCTCCATAGCGCTTAACCCTGTGACACCCAGACCGACCTGGCATTTTTCCCCCTGAAAAAAGCCCAAGTCCCTCAGGGTACCAGAACAGCAGATCTGCATCCCCGGCGGACAACGGGTTCAACTGATCTGGACCAGCGTGACCAGAACCAGTCCCGTGCCCTAACCACGCCGACATGCCTACTCCAGGAGAAGGGCAGATATGCGTGTTGACCTTAACATGAAAAGAAGGCGCCACCCAGACGTCGGGACGAACCGCGCCTGGTGGCCCACCCCAAGGGCGTGAGACCCCACTACATATGTTCAGATCCATCCCGTCATCATCCCCCAGACATGAACGAGAATCCGTCGACAACCCACCCAGGTCATGGGATGTGGTCGCCGGAAGAGGAAAAACCCCCATCTCAGTTGCTTTATAAAAACGCTGTTTCAACCACAAGCAACTAAGGCGTGCCAGTCAATCGCCTGTTTACAGCGAGCTAGCACTATACGTGCGTCGGGACACACCCCCATCAATGAACAGGCTATTTAGACCTGTCATTGAATCCCCAAGGCGCCCAGGGGAACGACAAGAGGGGTGTGACACTCCCTAACTCCAACACTTCTGGAATAGAAAGAAGGAAGCATCAACAGTATGTATCCCAGTCTACACAGCCGGGGTAAAAATTTTTCACATTTTTACATCCCACCACCCTCCCATAGGAAAGAGACGGGGATCCCCAGAGAGACTTCCCACGCGAGCTGTACAGATTGAAAAGAATATATTGCACCTTGAGCCATGTAAAAAACTGGTTTTAGGGCCTCCGGGGAAGAGGCACCGAACCCATACACACTCAATAAACGAATTGAATCGAATATACATACAATAGAAAAGGACCCTTCTAGAGGGTCCACTCACTTTGACAATCTGAGGAGGAAGGCTCTGTACTCTGATGGAGGCTTCCTCACATGGAAGAAGGAGTCCGAACTCACAGAAGGCCTGAGTAGGCGCTTGGTGAGGAGGAGCCCTGACCACCCCCCCTGAAAACAGATCCATCACATGGACCTGAACAGCACACGGAAGTCCTACCAACAGAGACGCGCACGGTGACGTACTCTATGGCGGGGGAATTCCTGCGGTGCACACGCCCAATATACCAGGCCGTGGGACCAGGAACTCCCTCCCCCCCCCCCCCCCCCCCCCCCGTAACGTGCCGAACCGCCACGTGACGGGAACCTTGAAGGACAGGGGGTGTACCCCTGACCGACAGAACAATGGGGAGAGGAAAGGTTACCAGTTCACCCCTTTACGACCCCACACCCATGATACGACGTAACGACAAAAAGAGAATATGACACAGTCATAGTCAGCTCTATGAAGCGTTTCACAGCTCCACACAGCGCACGAGCCAACCTGCTATCTGATTTTTACTAAGGAAAAACACAGAATAGAGAGGGCTCTAAGAACCCCGGTCCAACATACACATGTGCTTCTGTGGCCAGTACAACCCAGTTGTAGGTCACATGACACACACAACCCATCATCACCTACAAAAAATGGCAAAAACACTCAACAGAGGAACGCAGTTTTTTTTCACAATGAGAGAATACATCATTCTTGATTAGTATCGACCACAGGCCTTGCTAAGCACACATGACAGCAACCAAACCAATTTCCCTTTAGGAAATAAGTTTCTCCAGCAGATTTAGCACAACCTCAGCAATCAAGCTGAGAGTTACATCGTATCCCTACCACACAAAAGACACAATTAATGCACAACATGTCTGATAGGAGGTGATAAAGTCCCCAGGGAACCGGGGGGGGAAACACAATCCTCCTATTTTACCCTCAATACGGCCAGTTAAAACAGGAAAACCTGTTAATGTGTGAACTCACTGTTCATTGTCATTACAGTCTGAGAAAGAACATTCTTTTACTCACTCGTCACCAAGCATAGCTTCATAGGTTAGTTGCCTTAGTAGTGAGTACACGGTACACATAAACACCATGATGTTTCTCACACAACAACCAGATCAATACATCACGACCTGCACGGAGAAGCTAACTGCCAGTGACAAAAACAGCTCACACACAACCCGCAACGTATCTCAAATGCATTGCAACAACACACGTTTTGGGAAAAAACACCGTTATTCACAATACATTTAGCAAGGTAAAACCAGAAGACGTGTTATGAGGTCTGGCCAACCCCGTACCTGCCCGGAACGCAGATCAGCGAAGTGCAGTCACAAGCCACCGTAGAACACAGCCGTCCCGTGTTGTTCGATCCGGGCAGCGTCGCCGCTCCACCAGTCGCTACAGTCCTCTTTGTTGACGCAATCCCCGTCTAGGCTCAGGCAGGGTCGACGAACATCCCCTGTCAAGGATGACGTCGTGGTCAAGAGTGTAAAACATGTTAGAATCAAAGCACGTTCAACAGAATAGCATCAAGCTAACGGCTGCTCCAACCGTTCGGGTGCTATTGCTTCCGCTCGCGAGACGCCGATCTACGACGCACGCGATCAGGAGCGAGCTCCCGGCGGCGCGCGAGAAGCCAAGCTACCCCGCGCCAGGCCACCGACCGGCTAACCGTAAGCTATGAACATGTAAACAATGACATAACACTCACCCAGACAGGCCGCCGTTCTGAACCCTCCTCACTTTTTAAGAGAAAAGAGAAAACAAGACGTCAACACCGCTTCACAACGGTGACATTAACACGTCCGGCGGAATCAGCACAGTACCAACTGGCCTGTATAGCTGACTTTGAACATGAATCTGCCGCTATCGCACATTACATGCACATATCCCCTCGTGAAGGAATACTCTCATTTGGATATGAAAGATGGGGTCTTAACACGGTGACAGAGAGAACCCACTCGTCCAGAACACACAGGGATCACCAGTGTCAATGGTCGCGGCCCACTAGTTAAAACTATAATGGTCGCCAGACCAAGGCCTTCTGTCGCCTAGACGGCTAAACAAAGGACCCTAGCCTGGGGCCGGTTTCCATAAACTTTGTCAAGTAGCCCCCATAGCACTAACAGACAAGTGGAGCCCGCCAGCAAACACTACTCACCCAACCTGGAACGCACCGCTCCTCACAACAGCGGCATGTCCGACAGTTCAGCTGTGGCCTGACAGGTTTCACCCCAACAAACACAGCAAGGAACTGCAGTTGAGAAGCATGCAGCGGCGTGCTCCCAATACGAAAACCGGTGGAGGGTTTGTAGAATGATCATCATCTTCTAGACACTCCAGTACGAAGACAATATCGCCGTATTTTCTCGAAAATAGTGAGAGAGAAAATAAAGATATGATGTCAACGTATCCTTGTTTCCCAAGCTGTTCCTAATCCAATTTCTTCCATCATGGTGTCAAGTGTGGGGATCTACCGAGGCACCTCTTCCTTGTGGTGAAAGCGAGAAGGAGGAGAGCAGGTGACCACACACCTGCTTATGAAGGTAAGCTGATGAGGGGTGTGGTCAGACTAATACTGGTATTAGAGGTACATTTGTGGTTTATTCAGTACGCGTGCACGTACGCGAGATAGTGCAGTAGCGATGCCAAGCTAAGCCACTAACGATACAGAACTTTTATTTCAGTGTGTTCAAACCTCTGTGACTCTATTACATTAGCACCTGTTGTGGAAGAAAGGTCAAAAGAGACCAGACTCATGCATGTGCTATACGTGGTTCAAGAATAAATTGCAAATGACTTTGGGTATGCAATCGTCAGGCGTGTTGTGCAAAACTAGCATCATGTTTTGCCTGATGGATAAGAGATTAAAGGCACTGCACACCTGACACCAATCAGGTGGCAATCAAGCTCACACACCTGCCATGGCAATTAACTGGTGTCTGGTGATTGACAGCTCACAAGAGAAAACCAAAAATAACTGGTGTCTGGTGATTGACAGCTCACCAGATAAAACCCAAAATACATCCAAAGCACACAGGAATAAACTAAAACCAAACCGCACATAGACCGTGATCCAATCGTGAACATGGAAGCCTTGACATCTGTATTAGAGAGTCTCATCAGATACGGTATTACAGCTTGGTTTGGTAACCTGTCTGTACAATTAAAGTCCAAACTGGTCCGTCTGATGCAGACTGCATGGAAGATCATAGGGGTGAAAGGTCACCCATCCCTGGCTGCAGTCTATGTTTGAACAGGCTACTCTAAGGCAAGCCAATAGAATAGTCTCGGACCCCTCCCATGTCTTACATGCTGAGTATGAGCTACTGCCCTCTGGGAGGAGGTTTAGAGTTCCACGCTCTCGAGACTAAATAGGTTTAAAAACTATTTTATTCCGATCTCAGTTAAACTTTTAAATAGTGCCAGATAAATGGCAACTATCGAATAACTGATATTTGGTTGTTATATTATCGATATTCGATAACCGATATTTGGGTATACTATTCTAATGTGGTGTTGCCAGACATCCTGCTGTGCAGGTACTTTACTGTATATTTTATATAGTGCTGTCAGGCGATTAAAAAACTGTATCTAATTAATTACAGGATTTGTAATGAATTAATCTAATTAATCGCATTTTTATCGCATTACTATTTTAGGCCTGATATTCTATATTCTATAATCATATTTCAAATTGCATGTGTCCGGATGGCAGAATTCAGTACTGTATCTACAAAACCTTCAGTTTAATCATCTTACATTTATTCATTTGCTTAGATTTTTCAGGTCTGGTCAATTTGAGCATGGTGTTATTCACAGTCAAAGATAAAAAATAAATAAATAAAATATAATTGATATTCTCATTTGGTTCATTACAATTTACTCAAGCCTATTTCTGACACTGCCATGGGAATACATTCCCTGAGATCCATAGATGTCCCTATATCAGATACCAAGAACATGCAAATGGACAATAAAAAAAAAGAAAAATCTGTAAATGTTTATTATACGTTCTTATGGAATGAATGAGATAAAAAAAAAAGTATTAAAAAAAATATATTTATATTTTTTCTTATTCATTTTGAGTAAATTTTCATAACGCGATAATTTGCTGTGTAATTAATTAATCTAATTAACGCGATAAACTGACAGCCCTACTTTTATATTGTGTATCTCCTCTGTTTGGAGTCAGTTGTGTCGTGTCATGTCATGTCTGTATGTGTGTGTCTGTGGCTGTAGTGTGGGTGTAAGTCCGAGACAAATGTCCCAGCTGATGGGACAATAAAGTGACTCTTGCCTCTTGACTCTTGACGTGCCCGCCCCACTCGGAGCGCTGGTCCCACTGCTCCTTTGACAGTGTTTTGCTGTCAGAGGACGGTGAACTCTCTGCACCGGAGCCACTCTCTTCGTCAGACACATCTTCCTCGGGGGCAGCAGTCGAATGAATACACCGTGGGAGGAGAAGCGCAAGACTCTTAGTCTGCATCGTGAATGTGGCGCTGCAGGAGGTTGTAGGGGACAACGCTCATTTGCTGTGACAGCTTGGCACAGTCGCTGCAGTTTGTTAGGACCTTCGGTCCGTGTGTGGTCCAGACCGAGACAGATGGTCGGACCCAGCGTGCATATCCACTCGTTGAAGCAGCATAGACATGTTCACATATATTAACTGAGTTAACACTTTGAGTGCCAACGAGGTGTTACGTCGTCTTTTCATGACCCCCCGTTGAGTGCCGACGACGCGAATTGTCGTTTGATTTTTTTATTAGCGATCTGAATTCATATTTCATCGACCGAGTCTCCCGTTGGTACAGCAGCCCCTCTAGGAGCTCCGATGGGAAAATACCGCCCCCTATCGTCTATCCCTGTGTAACTGCAGGCCATTCGATTATACTGGTGGATCTGTGGAGGGGGAGCCTACTGGCTCCATTATGCTGGTGAGGGATCTGATGAACATGGAAGTGATCGCGAGTTGGAAAGCAGCCTGGAATATATATTTACAGCAGCCAATAATCAATCAATAAACGTGATCGATATTTGGAATGGCGATCAGGAATTGGAATAATCTTTTTGGAGAACATCTGATCTAAGGTAAGGAGTCTATGTTACCAGTTTTAGGATAATCAGAGCTGTATTCACTGAGATAACAGCGTGTCCCGTATGTGTATATGTGTGTGTGTGTGTGTGTGATGTTGAGGAAATGAGGTAATCGATTTCTCAGCTCGCTTCTATAGCGTGCATAAGTACATATATACTATCGATAATCTAGCGTTTATTTGAAAATGATTCATAAATAGGCCGACAAATGACAACGTGTCTAGTGTATTCGAGAATATTCCAATAAATGCCGTTTATGAGGGAATCTTTCTATTTTCCGGAAATTTCCGAGAAAACGATAGCTTTTCGAAATGCTATGAAAAGGATATGAACCGATTAAAAAACAATCCGTTTCGACAATGTTGACTGCAAACAAGTCATTGATAAGCGACGGGCAAATTAGACACATAGCCATAATTTAAAACATAGATTATGCGTTTTTAACGCTATCATTGAAGTGGATGATGGCACTCAAGGACATTAATCAACGTTATGGCCGGCACTGAAAGTGTTAAGCATCATACGATCTGATGTTAATGGACCTTGTATCCAACTATTTACCTCCTTCTGATTCAGCATGTTCTTGTTCTCGAAGGCTTCCCTCCATCACACTGTAGGGATGCAAGCTGTATACAATAGAAGCCACATGGGCCAAAGGACAGAGGGGAATTGAGCACAGACCACTGAATTCAGAGGAGCACAATGAAGAGAAACATCACACTTCCATTAACCCTTTCACTGCCACACTACAGTAGGTTAACCCTTTCACCGCAGACGGTATAGTGTGATAGTAAAGGGTTAACCCTTCTGTAGTGTGGCAGTGAAAGGGTTAAGAACTACATGACCATCTGGTGGACAGTTTTAAAATATCCCTGATTCTGCCTGAACAGAACTGTTTAAAAAGCATGACCCTCCCCCCCCAACTTCCTATAAATAGCATGCTAGCCAAGTCCCGGTGGCTGAATTGGATTAGCTGAAAGTTAATCGCCACATTACATTTCAACGACCAAATGCTCGTATGATCATGGGACATTGGCATCAAATAGTAGATGGGTCTATTGCAATACTGTGTGAAAGAACATTCGTGTTTGATCCATTTTTGGTGGAGGCAGTGGTACTGAATTAATCAGGACCCCTAAGCAATGAGGGCAGGTGGAAGGGAGGGAGGGGGGTGATCCATGGTGTTGGGGCCATTCTGTTGCACAGAACAGGGCAGTGAACTGTGAAGCCTCCAGGGAACCAAACCTTTTTCTTACAGGACAAATTCACTGGAAAAATATATTTATAATATAAATATATATATATTATATTATAATATGTGACGTGGTCTCACAGAATCAGTCGGAAGTCGCAATGCCACATTTACATAGGAATGCCTTATTCTGTCAAACAACGGATTTTTTTTCACTTTTGGGGTTTTCACATATTCTAATAAAACAACACCTTGGCTTTATTATAATATAAGTATTTTACCAGCCATCGTTAAGTATTTAGCCAGCTCTAGTTTTTAATAGAAAAGTACCTCCAAATTAGAATTATAATTAGTGCTGTCAGGCGATTAAAAAAATGTATCTAATTAATTACAGGATTTATAATTAATTAATCTAATTAATCGCATTTTTATCGCATAACCATTTAAGGCCTGATATTCTATATTCTATAATCATATTTCAAATGCCATGTGTCCGGATGGCAGAATTCAGTACTGTATCTACAACACCTTCAGTTTAATCATCTTACATTTATTCATTTGCTTAGATTTTTCAGGTCTGGTACATTTTAGCATGGTGTTATTCACAGTCAAAGATAACAAATAAATAAATAAAATTGAATTGATATTCTCATTTGGTTCATTACAATTTACTCAAGCCAAGTAACACAGTATTTCTGACACTGGGAATACATTCCCTGAGATCCATATGTCCCTAGAATCAGATACCAAGAACATGCAAATTGACCATTAAAAAAAAGAAAAATCTGTAAATGTTTATTATACATTATTATGGAATGAATGAGATAAAAAAAAAAAAAGTATAAAAAAAAATATATTTATATTTCTTTTAATTCATTTTGAGTTAATTTTCATAACGCGATAATTTGCTGTGTAATTAATTAATCTAATTAACGCAATAAACTGACAGCCCTAATTATAATATCTTTATTGCCAGTTACATTTGTATATATACAAGCAATATGTCCTCTGAGCAATATCTCAGAATTGGTGCATCAACAGTAACAGACAATTAAAGTAGAATAAAATAAAATGAAATATATAAACTAAATTAGAATATAAATACAGTGGATCATCAACCTTTATTTATTCTCGAAATTACAATTGAGGTCACCCTCATTTTCAACGGACAGCTGACCAAGCGAATACTTTGCTAATAAACAAATACTGACTCATAACGTTACCCCGTTTCCAACGTTAAGTCGAGTTCATTCATACTACACTAGTACACGTATGATCAATCGAATAATGAACACATATATATATCTTGTCATTTTAAACAAGTTACCATTCATTCATTCAACCATTATGCGTCAGAGCGAGAGAGAGAGAGCGAGAGAGAGAGAGAGAGAGAGAGAGAAAGAGAGAGAGCAAGAGAGAGAGAGAGAGAGAGAGAGAGAGAGAGAGAGAGAGAGAGAGAGAGAGAGAGAGACCGCATTAACTCACTTTGTTTAGTTGAAACGTGGTCCAGGAGGGCTTGATAAAGTGTATATGTCCACTGTCCCACAGTCCCAGACTGTTGATGTATATCCACTGTCCAGACTGCATCCAGCTAGCCAAATAGCTTCTTGTTAGCCAGGTTAGGCACCACAACACAAGTACTGTGATGAGCTGTGTCTTTGCCCATTTCCGCATCGAACAGCCTGCAAACTACCTGGCGTTCTATCGCCCTGCTCTAAGACAAACTCTAACCTTAACCAACTTTGAAAGAGTGCCTAAGCTTAACCGTCGAAAGAACTTGCCGGCATGCTCTAAGACAAACTCTAACCTTAACCAACTTCGAAGAGTAACTAAGCCTAACCAGTGTAGAAACTGACGTCGGCCAATCAGAGAGCGTCTCAGAGAAATGCGGCTACGGAAAGTATAGACGCTGCTTGCTTAGATGATATAGATCGCTTGAAAACGCGCCCGGTTTCCATCATATTTCAACGCACAGTGCGTTACGTGCGTTGACCTATTTGATTGGCTGCGAGGATACAGCGATGAAACCAGTGCACGCCCTGCTGTGCGCGATATGTCTCGCCCCGGCCTGAGAGGTAGTTACTAGTGACTTCCTGTGAATGAAAAACTATTATTTATATTTGATATATTAACGTTATATTGTGCATTGGAAACACAAACATACTTAAAATGAGTAAATATTATTCATTTTAAACATGTTTATTTTATTTCTAGGGCTAAAAAAAAAAAATAATAATAAAAAAAAAAATCTTCTTCTTCACGCCACAATCGAAATAGAAATTTCCCATGCTTTGAAAATGCTGGACCTGAATCTGTTGGTTCCATGCATGAGTGTCTGCTTTGCCAGATCTGATTGCACTGTGAGCGTGGAAATACAATTGGCTGACCAGGTTAGGAATAAGTAGATATTATTGTCTCAATCAAATCAAATCAGTGTGTTGGGGATTAGGTGTTGGGAAATAAAATACATTAGACTAATCAGGGGCATCAATAGCCCCATATCGTAAACTGAATGAAACCAACATATACTGTAGCTTACAAGTTGGGGAGTCATAGAATATTGATAAACATGTGACCGGGCATCTGTCTATACGACAAATACACAACATCTAAAGCCTGGGAAATCGTACAGCCATGAGGACAATCTGGGTCACAGTATGTGGTAAGAGAGGGAGGCACGGACATCGATGCCACATTCACATGGCTATAACCGCGAGGCATATTCTTCAGTCAGGAAATAATTGAGAATCCTGAACAGCACTCCAGTTAAACCGGCGTTTGGCGCCTTGCCAAGAAGCATACGAAGGAGGGCATCTGGCCCAAAACATTTGTTGTTGCGGTAATACGTTTAATTGGAGTGCTGTCAGGGATCCTACGTTGTGTCCATATCGACTGTGGGATTCGGCACCAATTTGAGTGTAAATAGTGGAGTTGAGTGCATTGTTTTTCAATTACAAATGGGAATTCCCAGGAGGACTTAGAGAATGTGCTTTAGTGCAGTGGTTCCCAAAGTCGGGGTCGCGACCCAAAGGTGGGCCGCGAGCAGCCACGGGAGGGCCGCGAGATGATTTAAAAGATTTTTTTTGTCAGGCCACTGAACTTAGAAGCAGGCCAGGACAGTGTTTCTAGTTGTATTCTAAAATTCTATTCTATTGTATTCTAAAATGTGACTATATGGTTTTATATTAACTTAATAAATAAACAAAAACGAAAAATCTACTTATTTCAACGAACATTTCAAACTAAATAACAGATTATGCACATAAAACGCTGAAAACAACCGAAGCAACAATAGTATTTTAAGAGGCTATTATTATTATCATTATTATTTTGCAACAAGTTAGCCCTCTCATAAATAGCACATATAAATGAATAACTAACTTGAACTAACTTAATAGGATTGAAGTGATATTTGGCTTAAAAAATCGGTCGCCTGGCAAAAAGAAATAAAAATAAATGCCTGACGATGTGCATTGGGCCACGGCTCTCTGACGCCTTATTTTCTGGGTCCCGGCCTGAAAAGTTTGGGAACCCCTGCTTTAGTGAATGGGGAACGTCACTACCCCCCTCCTTCCAGAGCGGGACCTCTGCCCGGTACACTAGTACGCTTTACTCAAGTTCAAGTTTCAAGTTTCTTTATTAGTTGTCATACAGAAATACAGAATACTTTTGTATGAAATGCTTCTTTCTGTTTTGCTCCTGAGAGTGTGCTAGATAAAATATATAAGTATGAAATAAGTATGAAATAAGTATAAAATAGAACGTCAAGTAGGTAAACAAGTGTAAACAAAACAAAAAAGTTCAATATACATATATACAATATACAATGCAGAGTAGAGAAGGTAACTGAGTACAATTACAATACAATATACAGTACAATGCAGAAATGGATGCAGATGTGGTACAATTTAGCTTGTGGTGGTAAGGTGCAATGTGCAATGAGGTGCAACGAGGTATGAGTTTTAGTGCAATCTCTTTGCCAATAAATATAAAGTGTGTTAAAGTGTCTAAAGTGGGTAAAGTGGGTGCTACAGTGAGTTGTTTATTTATGAGTGTGTACGTGTGGATGTGTGTGTGCTGTGAGTGTATTTGATGGTTTGTTACATAGTGTTATTGTCATTGAGCATCCTGATGGCCTGGGGATAGAAGCTTCCTCACTGTGCTTGCAATGGGAAAATTGGAGACAGAAATAGCTGACTACTGGTGTTTTCACAGATAGCTGAGCAAATGATACCAACTGCCTCACTATTGTTAACTAAATGAATAGTTAACTAGATTGCAAAGGCAAATTATTGAGGCATTAACCAGCAGACCTTAATTAGCAAACTAACGCCTGTGATATTTGTTCTTCTATATTTTCATATAGCACATGTTATCATACAAATGCACATGTGATCTACATCTGGTCCTGATCCAGCAGGAGGGGCTGATCATGTAATGACAGGACTGTATGGCTACCACATGTTTGACATCGTTCAGCACTCTTATCTCGGCTGTTACTGCTAGGCGGTAAGTCTCAAAGTGTTACTGCTAGGCGGTAAGTCTCAAAGTGTTACTGCTAGGCGGTAAGTCTCAAAGTGTTACTTCTAGGCGGTAAGTCTCAAAGTCCGCCTCGAGGAGCTCAGCGAGGACCATTTTGATAGCCGCTAGGCTAGGACCACTCAGTGTAGTTTCCGACGTGCTTGGCGGTTGAGGGTGTATCTTGTTGGCTATTGTGGACGAAGCACCGCACTTATTTGTCTTTTTGCCTGCTACTGTATGTTCTCATAAAAATATTATAGAATAGAATAGAATAGAATAGAATAGAAATACTTTTATTATCCCGTGGGAAATTTGACACTGCAAATCGCTCAACATTTAAACATTTAGACAGAACAGGTCACGAATTAGAATAATAAAACGAATCAAATCAAGTTGCCTAGGATAAGAGTAGAGTAAAATAGAATAAAAATGGAATAAAATATACAGTAAATAAATACAGTAAAAATATACTGAGGTCTACAGTAGGTGTAGTATTGCACAGTGCTGTTTCAAACTAAGTCCAGGAAGATGGTAACTGCCACTCTGTGCTCAGTGATGCAGTGAGGCACAGTGATGCACTGTTGGCTGTTGGAATGCCGTTCAGTGCTGCATTTGGGTAGTGTGAGCCTAGCACTGAACATGCTCCTCATGTCAGCCAAGTCTGTGAGAGGCTTGGTCTGATACGCTTCACCATTCCTGAGGAGCTGAATAAAGTGGAGCACTGCAGGAAGGTGTCACTGACCAAAGAGTGGCTCGTCAGCACCTACCATGATGTGTTCACCAGCCCTGTTGAGTCTCTGCCCGGTGATATTCACTTTGAGCTGGACAGCACGGTGGCGCCGGTGCAGTGTGCTCCCAGGAACGTTCCAGTGGCCCTGAAGGCAGCTGTTAAAGCACAGCTGGATAAATATGAAGAAGATGGGCACTTGACCACAGTCACTCGACCCACGGACTGGATTAGCAATCTGGTCATAGTGAAAAGGCCAGACAAATTGAGACTGTGTATAGACCCAAAGCCCCTTAACCGAGCTCTGAAACGGTCCCATTACCTGATGCCCACTTTGGATGACGTGCTGTATAAGCTGCCAAAGGCACGTATATTCACGCTGGTGGATGCACGGGATGCATTTTTACAGTGCCGTTTGGACGAAGAGAGCAGCCTGATGACAACGTTCTGGACACCGTGGGGTAGGAAACGTTGGCTAAAACTCCCTTTCGGTGTGTCAGTGGCTCCAGAGCTGTACCAAAGAAAGCAGCATGAGCTGCTGGCTGGCTTGACGGGGATTGAGCCCATAGCTGATGATATCCTCATAGTGGGCTGTGGGGACACAGAGGATGAGGCCAACCACGACCATGACACGAACCTCGTCGCTCTGATGGACAGATGCAGAGAGGTAAAGCTGAGACTGGGCCTGAAAAAGCTGCAGTTTCGACTGAAGGAGGTCCGCTTCCACGGCCACATACTGTCCGCAGAGGGCCTCAAGGTTGACCCTGACAAGGTCAGGGCGGTTCTGGACATGCCAAACCCCACAGACGCAAAAGGGGTCCAGCGATGTGTTGGGTTTGTGAACTACCTGTCGAGATTCATGCCACGCTTGTCAGCGGTATGTGAGCCTCTGAGGAGACTGCTCGACAAAGATGTGATGTGGCACTGGCTGCCCAAACATGAGGCTGCCATGAAGGAAATCAAGGCTCTGATCACGGCGGTGCCAGTCCTAAGGTACTATGACGTCCACAAGCCGGTCACCGTACAGAGCGACTCCAGTCAGACGGGTCTGGGCTGCTGCTTGCTTCAGGGGGGACAGCCTGTCGCATTTGCCTCTCGTGCATTGACCCAAACGGAGCAAAATTATGCACAAATAGAAAAGGAGTGTCTAAGCATCGTATTCGCCTGTCAACGCTTCCACTACTACCTATATGGGAGGGGTGATGTGACTGCAGAGACCGACCACCGCCCGTTGGTGTCCATCTTCACTAAGCCTCTCCTCAGTGCGCCAAAGCGCCTTCAGAGCATGCTCCTCACACTGCAGAACTACTCCCTGGCGGTGGTGTACAAGCCAGGCCCCGAAATGTACATAAGTGACACACTCAGCAGAGCCACCACCCCACCACAGAGAACAGATACACTGTACAGACGGGAAATGGTCTGCAGCATGCGGCAGGAGCAGTGGGACACGGCCGCCATTCGGCAGGCGGACTATCTGAACGTCAGCAGCCAACGTCTGGCACAGATTCGAACACACACTGAGGAGGATGTGTGTCTGCAAACACTCAAGTCAGTCGTGCTGAAGGGATGGCCAGACCACAGAGAGGAGACCCCTTTAGCCGTCCGGGACTATTGGGCCATCAGGGACGAGATAAGTGCACAGGATGGCGTGCTCTACAGGAGTCAGCGCATCATAATTCCGAAAGCTATGCGTCCGGAAATGCTGAGACGGATCCACTACAACCATGTGGGGGCCGAGGCGTGCTACAGACAGGCTCGTGATACACTGTACTGGCCCGGTATGCAAGGGGAAGTCAAAGATTACGTACAGCAGTGCTCCGTGTGCAATGAGTATGCACACGAACAACAGAAAGAGACTATGATGTCACACCCGCTCCCCACACGGCCCTGGCAGCTGGTAAGCATGGACCTGTACAGCTATGCAGCACAGAACTTTCTTCTGGTGGTGGACCACTATTCGGACTTCTGGGAGGTCGACTTGCTCCCTGACCTGTCAGCGGACACCACGATCCGACGATGCAAGTCACAGTTTGCTCGCCACGGGGTCCCAGACAGGGCCATTTCTGATGGTGGCGGCCAGTTTGCCGGTGGGGAGTTCCGGGCGTTTGCGAGGGAGTGGGGCTTTGAGCACGTTATGTCCTCACCGAGGCACCCGAAGGCTAACGGCAAAGCGGAGTCGGCGGTAAAGATTGTGAAGAGCCTGTGCAGAAAGGCAGACCGGGCCAGAGAGGACCCCTGGAAGGCCATTTTACATTGGAGAAACACACCCACTGAGGGTATGCAGTGCAGCCCTGCACAGCGGCTTATGTCGCGGAGACTGAGAACCCTTCTCCCTGTGGCCGACCAGCTGCTGGTACCTCAGGTCGTCACAGGGGTCCCGGACAAGCTGAGAGTGAAACATCAGGCAGCGAAGTTGATGTATGACCGATCGGCGAAGGATCTGCCGGAGCTGAACGTCGGCCAGCCCATACGGATGAAGCCACTCCCGGGTGACAGGACGGGCCGATGGAGAAGAGGCGTGTGCCTGCAGCAGTTGGGACTCCGGTCCTATCTGGTCGACGTGGAGGGAACTGCGTATCGCCGCAACAGGGTTGATCTCCGACCAGCAGAAGCGGCCCCTCCCCAGCCGTCAGTTCACCCAGAATTGGCCCCAGAACAGCCTGCGAGGGGGGGAAGCACCGAAGAGGTCGTCAGCGGTCCTGAGGAGTCTCCAAAGTCATCAGCCCCGAGGTCGACGCCGTCTTCCCCGCAGACTGGTAACACACCAGGCCGTGAGTTACAGGCCCGGGCCTTCTCCCGGAGCGGGAGGCCGTTACGGCCTCCGGACAGACTTAACCTCTAGGTCGCACACAAACTGAGACTGTCTCACACGCACACATGCACACACACACACACACACACACACACACACACACACACACACACACACACATAGTCACGCTCGCACCCCAGCACACAAGGACTGTGCACATGCGTATGGACTGTAAGATATAAAAAAAAAAAAAAAAAAAAAAAGGGAATGGGAATGTGGGAAAATTGTGATTCTGTGTTTAATTGTGGTTGTTATTGATGAGGTGTTTTGATACTACTTAGGTCTGCACGGATTGATGTTGTTACTTACGAAAGGAAGGGAGATGTTACAGGCTGGGCTACAGCTCCGCCTTGTGGGCGTGCTGGGCCGGTGCCTGTATGATATGACGTGTCTCACTTCCTGGGGAAGGTGTGGTTTGTTTACTTGTTGCTTGGCAATACACGGCATTAAGAACCAGCGCGACTCGACTCTTTTATTGTACAGCTACACTTACAAACAGGTGGGTGGGGTTTTCCCTGATGGCCTGGAGCTTAGCGAGGCTCCTCCTCTCCGCCACCCTCGCTAGGGAGTCCAGCTCCACCCCAACCACGCTGCTGGCCTTCCTGACCAGCTTATCCAGCCTGTTTGTGTCCCCTGCTCTCAGTCCGCTGCCCCAGCAGGTCACAGCGTACAAGAAGGCGCCCGCCACCACCGACTCATAGAACATCCTCAACATCCTTGTACAGACATTGAAGGATCTCAGCCTTCTGAGGAAGTAGAGTCGGCTCTGGCCCTTCTTGTACAGTGCCTCTGCGTGTTTTGACCCGTTCAGTTTGTTGTCGATGTGCACACCGAGATATTTGTACACCTCAACCATGTCCACATCAACTCTCCTGATGGAAACGTGGGTCACAGGTGCACTCCTCCTCCTCCCCAGCTCCACAACCAGTTCCTTGGTCTTCGCCACATTTAGCTGCAGGTGGTTTTTATCGCACCATGTGACGAAGTCCACTACCAGTTCCCGGTATTCCCTCTCGTCACCGTCCTTTATACATCCCACTATCGCAGAGTCATCAGAAAACTTCTGAAGGTGGCAGGACTCTGACCGATAGTGGAAGTCGTTGGTGTAGACAGTGAAGAGGAAGGGAGAGAGGACTGTCCCCTGCGGGGCCCCGGTGTTGCTGACCAGTCTGTCTGACACACAGCTCCGTAGGCGCACGACTGTGGTCTGCCCGTAAGATAGTCCACAACCCAGGACACCAGGGGGGCCTCTACCTGCATCGCCTCCAACTTCTCACCCAGCAGCCCAGGCCTTATGGTATCAAAAGCACTGGAGAAGTCAAAGAACATGACTCTCACAGTGCTCGCCGGGTTGTCTAGGTGAGTGTAGGCTCGGTTCAGCAGGTAGATGACAGCATCCTCTACCCCCAGTCGGGGCTGGTAGGCGAACTGGAGTGGGTCTAGGTGGGGTTTGGTCACCGGGCGGAGTTGCTCCAGGACTAACCTCTCCATGGTCTTCATTATGTGAGAGGTTAGAGCCACCGGCCTATAGTCCTTGGACGTGCTACTGTATACTGCTGAAATCATCAATAAAATAAAAAATTTAATAAAAAGACCAGTCCGGGCATTAAAAGTGTTACTATATGAATGTGCAAGTGTTATTAGTTCAGGAATAGGGGGCATAAGATTTATTCTTCTTCCTGCTCCTTTTTGCCCATGGGGGAACTGGATTCATGTGTTTGTATGAGAACTGTATAATTTATATTACGTCTATGGCAAATAAAACTCTGAATCTGAATCTGAGACGTTATGAACAGATGTTATAGAAGATAAAGTCACGAGTTGAAAATGGAATTTCAACCCTGGCAACTTGGCCACAACCATTAATGTGCTCTTGCATTGGCCTATGATAATGTATTCTATTTATTTGTATTAATAGTATTTATTTTTTAATAACAATGTTTCAAGTATTTCTGATCCCAGATACTTAGAATCAGAATCAGAAAGGTTTTTACTGCCAAGTAGTTTGCACATACAGTACAAGGAATTTGTTTTGGTTGTTTGGTGTGACATTAACAGACAGACAATTAAGGTAGAATAAAATAAAAGGTAGAATGAAATAAAATGGAATATATAAACTAAATTTAAATAAAAGTACAATATAATATAATAATACAATTAAATAGACATGTGTCTGACATGCGCAAAATTAACAGACAGACAATTAACTCAATGGACGCCACGCAGTTGAGCATCGTTTGTACTGTTACCACGCCGACGCTCTAAAACAGGGGTCGGCAATTAGGTTTGGCCACGGGGCAAATTTTCCCCAAGCTATTGTGTGGCGGGCCAGAACCAAAAACAATGGTTAATTTAATATAATGATAGTGAAAAATGTTTAACAAAATAAACGAGCTGCATAGGTGGCATAATAAACTGTAAACGACTTATACATGCACTGAACATTATACCTTTGTCTTTTTTCCATTGTATTATAAAGCGCCTCTCTATCGGTCTATCCTACATTACGCGCGTGCAACCGTCTATCTGACGGCCACGGACCGGTTTAATGTTGAATGTTTAATGTTAAAACTATCAATTTATATGGAATTCGTTAAACTTATCCGTTGTCTTAGGCTACGTTTAGACGAGCGTTTTGGGATGGAAGTCTGAACAGAAACCGCAAAAGTCGTCTTGCGGTTTCACTTTTAATTTTGCGTTTAGACGAGCGTTTTGGGGTGGAATTCTCCGTCTAGACGAGGCTGTAACAACTCGAGACAACGGAGCCCCGCTGTCACACGATTGGCGCATATGTCACATGACGTGCTGTGAAGACCCGCCCTACTCTGCCTCTGATTCGCAGAGTGTGGGTGGGGAATGTGATTGGACCAAAGCAGAGTCACTCACAGACAGTGGGTCCAGTCATAATAGTTGTGATAGCCGCGGGACAGATTATTGTGTATTTAAAAGTACTGCCAATGTAGCCTTCAAGTGATCTCCGTTGAATTCAGACATACTTGCTTTGTTTACGTCTCGGCTACTGGCGCATACCTGCTACCTGTGATGTAAGCAGTACGCGCGACCAGAGCCGTGACAACCCTTTCGTCATCGTTTTAACAGATTTATACGGTTTGACAGTTTAGACGAGAGCGCAAAGGTTTTGCGTTTCTAGGAATTCCACCCTGGAAGGTAGTCTCACTTTTTTGCGGTTTCACCCCGTAAAAACGCCGTTTCCGTATAAACGAAAGGCACATCCGAAAAAATATTTTTGCGGATTCACCTGCTAGCGTTTCCGTCTAAACGGGGCCTTACTTATACTTATTGAATCTCAAACAAGCCTCGTCTTGTTAAATGAGACGGTCTGGTCTACGGAGGAGACTGGGGCTGACGCATCCAGATTGGGGAATCCCTCGCGATTGATTATTGACACTTCCGTTAAATATATTAATCTAGCTACTAACTGGGGAGACTGATCAATTATAAAGGAATATAGTGGGACGATCGATTATGATAGTTAACCTTGTTAGATGAGGCTGCACTGGAAATGGAGCTAATGGACTTCCGAATGTCTCGTAATTCAAATACCTATAGCGCCGTCATTTCAGGAGCTTCTTCAAGCACTCTTTTTGTTTAATGTTTAATTGCATTGTTTTTGTATTGTTTTTAATTGCATTACTGTTCACATGCATGTGTGGTGCCATCAGTCATGAGTAAAGATAAAGCTGGAATGACTTACTGAACTGATGTTTTTATTTCATGGACTGTGTTTCCCATTTAAGCACCGCGTTTTTTTTTATGCTTGGATCGTCACCAACGGCACACGTTGTGGAGTAACATTACACACATGTTGTGATCGAAGTGGTTGGATCACAGCAGGATTGATACCATATAGCCCTTACCTTATGTACCCCAAAAAGAATATTCCAATGATCTGATCGCGAGTCCCAGTATTCGATCGTGTCGCCAACATAATCCACCACACATCATGCACCGGGAGCATTTCATGCTTCTCAATCTGATCGGGATACCCGCCCGCCTTGCCCGACAAAGAAAAGTCCGACCGGAGACTTTTGATCAACGCACAGGGTGCTCGATACTGCCACCTGGGTGGATACGGCCGGTATTGCACTTTGGCATTCTCAGGATGATTCCCCATGTTAACCCCGAGTCTGATTGAATTGAATTGATTGAAAAGTGTATTAACAGATTGCAGAATGGGTACAGTACAGTACAGCTCAATACACACAATTGTTAAGGGGATGCAGACCAGAGAAAGACTTTCGTCTTGTTTACATCAGGGTCCCCCATTTTCAATTCATCATAACATATTATGACATACACGACATACAGATACAGTACTGCTACATCTATACATTTATGACATACCAGATTTGCAAATACAGTACTGTTTGTGATACAAAAAGTGTCCAGAAAAAGAGTGTATATACATTTGACGTAGAAACTGTACATTGGGGGAGGTTGGGTAGGTGGGGTGGGGTTGGGTGGGGAAAGTCCATGTGCCTGTAATGAATGGAAATATCAAATAAAAGAAATAACGATGAAAACCCGACTATACGGTTGGCGAGTTAACCCGACTTTACTCGGGCCTGGCGCTGATTGAGTTAAGGTTGAATAAAATAAAAGGTAGAATGAAATAAAATGGAATATATAAACTCAATTAAAATAAAAGTAAAATAGAATAGAATAGAATAATAAAATCAAATAGACATGTGGTTAAAAACACTGGCCAGGAGGAATTAGGCAGTCGATTCAGGAAACCCAGATAACCCCATGGAAACTCTACCAGGCACACTTGGCCAGGCTCCACCTGAGGCAATTTGCCTCCACAGGCTGCATTTAGGATGTGAAATGCCTGGCTGCTCGTTCATTTCTCCTGACTTGGTTGAGGGGGTCCATTAGATTCTATTGCCGTGCACAGGAGGAGCCTGTCTGACCAGGTGTGAGAGACATGGCGGATGAGGAAGCCAAGAGTAGCCACTTACTGTATGAGGTCTATATTGCAAATGAAAACTAAAGCTTCACGAGGGTACATTGTTTTACGAGCACAGTTTCACAGCAGCGTGTAAGACCTGCCTGAGGCCACATAGGTTCTTTAGTCCAGTGTTTCTCAACTGGTGGGTCAGGGGGGTAAATTACTTGAGTAATTGTACTTTGTTACAATACTTAAGTACTGTTTTTGGGCATTTGTACTTTACTCAAGTATTATTAGGTTTATAATACTTGTACTTTTACTCAATTACAATTCAGAGAAAAAATAACATACTTTTTACTCAGGTTACATTTAAAATGCAGACCTACAAACGTATTCAAGTATTAACATCACTAACACTTCACAAAAGCATGTAGAATGTATATTATCATCAATACATTAGTTTAGCAATAGGTTAAAAGTGCCATTAGATAGATTTAACTTCTTCGATTTGGTGAAGTCTAGTCGCGAGGGCGACCATTTTGGAAATTTTTAACCATGGGAATTGTAGTCTTTTTGCAGCCATTTTGTAGAGGAC
>NC_140167.1:200356183-200421843 GCF_963971535.1 Notolepis coatsorum | reverse complement strand
ACACACACACACACACACACACACACACACACACCCTTCTTCTCTCCACACATGCATCCCTCCTCTTCTCTCTCTCCCCCCCCCATCTCACTCATTGAATCCACACACTGCCAATAAAATGCCAATGAACTTCAGAGCTACCCCAGCAGCAAACTTTAGGAGAATCCCAATCTGACTTTTATGACAGCTTGGCACAAGATATTGTTTCCTGAGGTACGATAGGTTCATGTTTACAAACAGGGAGGCACCCAAGTTGAGAGGGAAGGTACACAAGGGCCGGGACTGACTCAGGTTGTGTTCGATGTGCAACTCTGGTGAGCACAGATTAAATCAAATCAAATCAAATAAAATGTATCTGTAAGGCCCGACAACACACGTTAATGTCCCCATGGGGCCGGACACGTTTTCTTTAAACAAGTCAAGAAGAAACATAACAATAAGTCAAGAACAAAACAAGAACACCATAAGGTCCAACAAATTTAAAATAAATGCAAATAAATTATAGAATGCAAGCACTCCCAGACATACCCCACGCGAAGGTAAGGAAAAACTCACTAAAACCTAACAATAGGAAAAAATGCTCCACAGGCAGTGTGGAGGAGAGAAACCTTAGAAGGGCCATTCAAGGGGGGATCTCCCTTCTTAGATGTCGGTGATAGTAGTGTTGCAGACTGACAGTTGGTAAGCATGCACTCATGTGTGTAGTGAAACACAGATGAGTGCATGCAATAGCAACTGAACATTTTGAAAAATTAAAGATAGAGCTGATAGCGATAGCAACTGAACATTTTGAAAGATTAAAGATAGAGCTGATAGCGGATCTATTTGAGGCACAGGGGCGGCGCAAAGAGGATTGCGTCCTCCCCGTCTTAATCACGGGACGTTCAACACTCCGGTCATCGCTCAGAGACAGCCGGAGACAGGGAGACAGGGGGAGGCGCATAGAGGGTCGCAACCTCCCCGTCATCATCGTGGGACGTCCAGCACTCCGGTCATCACTACGGGACAGCAACTCACAGGGAGACGGGACAGGCGTTAGACAGCTTGCGTGATTGTAGTGGGCGGACATAGCAATAGATACAAGTGATAAGCATATATGTGAATAGAATAGATATATGAAGTAAGCATATTATGTGAATAGAATAGAAGTACTTAACCCAGCAATGAAACCACGGTGACACACCACAAACCATGTTGACAGACCACAGACAGAAGACGGTAAGGATCTGATCCATGGCCTCGGTGGTGCACGTAGAGCAGTCACTGCAGTCTTGGCCAAGACCCCGAGACATCCATCACCTTGGTCAGTACTACGAGACTAGCACTCAGAGAGATGGGGGGGAGGGGGGGTTGGGACAGGAGGGGGGGGGGGGGGGTTGGGACAGGGGTTAGAGAGTTCCCATGTTTGTAGTGGGCAGAGATGGAGCAACAGATACATGCAGCGAGCACATGCACACATGGCGACAGCAGAACCACAGTATACAAGAAAATTGTGAAATAGAGCAATAGATAGAACCACTGCAAGCGCATGGACACAGGGTGAAATACGAGACAACAGCCCAGGGCCGCATGCCCCGTGGGGGCAGGAGGAGCCACTCAGAAGGTTCAGCACTGCAGGCCAGACAGAAGCTGGCACGAAGCCATTTCACGGGACCGGCCGAGACAGAGACAGAGGCCAAAAGGTTAGAAAGGTAAAGAAAATAGACATCCTAACTAAACTGACAGATTAATCTAAAGGTCAGTCCCCGACCAGGTGAGATCAGGGTAGGTTGAAGGAGAGAGAGAAAAGATGGGTCTTAAGCAGGGATTTAAAAGCTTCGACAGAGCAGGCGCCCCTGACGACGGCAGGTAATTTGTTCCACAGGTAGGGAGCGCGGTAGACAAAGGCTCTGTGGCCGGCGGATTTCTTTTTAACCCTAGGAATCGATAGAAGCCCTGCATTTTGTGAGCGCAGAGCACGAGCGGGCGAGTATCGGGAGATGAGAGCGGATAGGTAGAGCGGTGCAAGCCCATTTAAAATTGTGTAGGTGAGGAGTAGCACTTTAAAGTCAGATCGGGCTTGAATAGGAAGCCAGTGTAGGGCGGACAAAACTGGTGTGATGTGATAACATTTTCTAGTTCTAGTTAGTATCCGTGCAGCCGAATTTTTTGATGCTTGAATTTTTTGATGCTTGAATTTGTTGATGCTTGAATTAGGTAGGCCTGAAAAAAGTGCATTACAGTAGTCCAGACCTGATGAGACAAAAGCATGAATCAGGGTTTCAGCATCAGCCAGAGGTTTTTGGTGAATTTTTTTATATGTGCATTAAATGAGAGGGAGGAATAAAAAATGACTCTGAGGTTTTTTATGGTGGAGCTCTGGGATACATGACAAGTATCAAAGTTGAGGGAGATGTCCTGAAACAGGCCTCTGTGGTTTGGGGGGCCAACAATTAACATCTCAGTTTTATCTGCATTAAGGAGTAGAACGTTTTGCGACATCCACTTTTTGACGGCAAGCAAGCAGGCCTCAAGGTTTTGTAATTGGGAGGAATCATTTGGCTTAATAGGTATATATAATTGGGTGTCATCAGCGTAAAAATGAAAGTTTATGCAAAATTTGCGTATGATATTGCCGAGGGGTAGCATGTAAATCGAAAATAGCAAAGGACAGAGCCTTGTGGGACACCACATTGCACTGGGAGGGTCTCAGATGTTAAATCATTATAGACCACGCAGTGTGTTCTATCAGTTAAATAAGATTTAAACCAAGCAAGTGCGTGACCCCGAATGCCAACATGATTCTCAAGCCGACCTAGAAGAATCGAGTGATCAAAGGCTGCACTGAGATCAAGCAATAAGAGCACAGAAGTTAGGTTTGACTAGTCAAGAGAGAGCAGTAAGTCATTTGTGACTTTGGTAACCGCCGTTTCGGTGGAGTGTAAGGCTCTAAAGCCAGATTGAAAAGATTCATTAAGATTATTGTTTGATAAATGGTCAGTAAGTTGCGTTGCGACGATCCGTTCTAACACTTTGGATAGGAACGGAAGATTGGAGATGGGTCTGTAATTTTTCGCCAACCAATTTAGAGAGGGCACTAAGTGAGACGTTTTCAAGGCAGCATAGCGTATGGCTGGATTCAAAGTCAGGGGGAAGGCCCATCAGAGGTTGGGAGGGACTCTGATTGTTGAGTAAGGCAACAATTTCATCTCTAATGAGGTCAATTTTCTTGGTAAAGAATTTAATGAATTTGTTAGCCGAGAACGCATGGTTTAGGGCACTTGGTTGTTTCTGAGTAAGTTTTGCAACTGTGTCAAACAGAAACTTTGAGTTGTTTTTGTTTTCATTAATGAGCCTGGAAAAATATGAGGTTTTGGCAAGTGAGAGTGCCTTATTAAACCAGGTATTAACCCTTTCACTACTATCACACAACCGGCTGTCGTGTGGCAGTGAAAGGGTTAACCTTCTGTGTATTGTCGCAGTGAAAGGGTTAACCGTTTTGGTAATGTCCAAATGCCCAAATGTCAAGCATCTGTTTTCTGCCCTCTATGGTATTTGTTGGAATCAACATGGCTTTTTCGACTTGCCATGTCTCTCTATTTTCGCAAGAGAGGTTGGCAAGGTCAGCAAATCCAGTTATAGCACACAGATTGTCGAGCAAGCAGGAGCGAATGGAGATACATGTGTTGTGTGCCCCTGGTCTCTTGCACCTCTCCGGATCAGTGATCTCCATTACTGTAACCGGTACAGTACCGGGCCGGTGCAGGGGACCAACAGAAAAAAAACACCTGTCATTCTCACGTCGTCAACATACTGTACTTTTGTTGATTTTATAGCTTTGCTTGACACAAGAATGAGAAATTGTTGAAAATGAGAGAATAATGTAAAATAAACCATACATTATTACAATACTTCTATCAAGCCAGATACATGTATTGTGGCTATTGCAAAACCATTCTAATTTGAATGTCTAACATACACTGTATTTCACATTTTCACACTCAGAACAGTGTACCATTGGACTCTCTCATATTTATAAAACAATTTAAAAAGATAAGAAACATAGGTAATTGCTTCACTGTTTTTAACACACTATGTGCTTGGAAGGACTGCTCAAAAAAACTGGGTATCACCAATTGTACCTCTATATACTCTCCTATCTATCACAATCCTGATCTAGATAAACATCTAAGATCAATTAATATACTCAAATGGGCTCAGTTGGGGATAAGTCAATTCAAAGACCTGTTTCATACAAATATGCAGTTAAAATCATTTATGGATTTAAGAACAGAATATGCCATCCCAAATACTGATTTCTTTAAATATTTACAAATGAGAAACATTATACACATACTGAGAAGAGAAAATAAACTAAGACTAGAATTACATGAAATAGAAGAAATACTAATGTCATCGACCACAATTAAAGGTAAAATTAGTGAATTTTATGACATCTTCTCCAAAGAATGTCACTCATCTTTTTTGCCTTTGTTGAGGATCTGGGAGACAGACCTAACCATGAAATTTGTAGAAAATACATGGCTAAATATTTGTGATAGAATACACTTTCCATTTACAAGTAACAAAATCAAAGAAGCAAATTTTAAATTTATCCATAAATTGTATTTAACTCCAATAAAAATGCATAAAATATCTAGAGATAATTCAATAAACTGTCCTAGATGTAAAACTAACGAAGGAACATTTCTACACATGTTTTGGCACTGTGATAAACTAAAACGATTCTGGAATTGTATTCATTTATTTACAAAATCTGTATTAGAAACGGAATTTGACTTGTCCCCATGTGCCTATTTACTTAATGAATTACCAGAGATCCAGATGGATCCAAAAAAATATAGACTGCTGATTGTTATAACATACTTTGCCAAGAAATGTATTCTCCTGTTTTGGAAAAATGACTCACCCACTTTTGAGATGTTTCAAGATCAGATATCCCAGCTTCTTCCATTGGAGAGATTGACCTTGGAGGAGCGCGGCCGGGGGTGGATGTTCCGGGACCTTTGGTCTCCGCTGTTTTCTCGATTGAGCAGAGGGGCTGTTGATTGATACGGCTAGTGGCGGTATGTGAATATATCCGCATGCTGTCGCTGGCCGTGTCGATTGGTGGTTTTGCTGTTTGGTTGGGGGAGGGGTGGGGGCCGGGGGTCTTGGGATGTCTATCCCCGGTTGTGTATTTTTTGGAGGTGGGTTTCCCTAGTGGAAGAAGTTGTACAACAGACGCGTAAGAGGCCTGTCTGTTGTATAACAATGATGTTGTTGTTGTCATTGTTGTTATTATTTATTATTGTTTATTTAAAAATACGTATGAGAAAATGAACAGTGTAAACAATATCATTAACTCTGAATATAAAAATATGAGAAAAGCAAACAAGACGCGGTCTCGGACTGGTGGGGGCCCCTGATTCGAGGTCTTGGTGAATCGGAGTGTTAAAGAGGCATGATGCTCTGGCTCGCTGGGGCGCCGGATTTGGGGTCCTCACGGGGTGGGGACCTTGGTTGTCGATACTGGAGATGACGGGTGCTCAAGTAATCTCGCCTTATGGTACATACATGTGGGTATATGCATGTATATATGTATATATATGTATGTGTGTATGTATATGTATATATATATATATATTCTTATTAATTTATATATTTAATTTATACATGACTATTTTATTTTTCATTATTCTGATTTAACTGATGGTTTTGTCATTGTCGTTATTATTATTATTATTATTATTATTATTATTATTACTGTTATTGTCCTGTGATGTCTTGTTTATTAGTATTGTTATTGTATTGTATTGTCTTGTTTCATGTTGAAAAGGGAAAATAAAGAAACTATTTGAAAAAAAAAAAAGAACAGTGTACCAATCATGACTAAGTGCAATGCACAATGGAGCAGCATTTCAAGGGGAAATTACAGCTAATACTGTATAGGTGTCACTCTCTCTCTCTCTCTCTCTCTCTCCCTCTCTCTCTCTCTCTCTCTCTCTCTCTCTCTCTCTCTCTCTCTCTCTCTCTCTCTCTCTCTCTCTCTCTCTCTCTCTTTCTCTCTCTCTCTCTTTCTGTATGTTTGCAAATGGCTGTAGGTGTTTGTCTTCTTTGTGTGTGTGTGTACCATAGACAATTAGCCTTGGTAATTAGCACCGATGAATGATCCATTATCAACATGAGGAACGGTGACAGTAGTGACAGTAATGGTCTGCTTCTCCTGCTCATGGCAGTCAGTGAGCCTACTTTGAAAAGTCTAGTCTAGTCCAAATGAGATCTTAGTTAGAAGTTAAATTATGTTTACTGCAGGGGAACGGCAGATTTGATGATTTTGTATTTGTTACAACATACTGTAGCCTCATTTATATCCCAATGAATGAAATAATGGTGTCGTGCATTGTCAGTAGAACTTTTGAACAACATTTTGAGATTAAGATTAAAGATTAAGATTAAGATGAAAGATTAAGATGAAAGATTAAGATGAAAGATTAAGATGAAAGATTAAGATTAAAGATTAAGATTAAAGATGAAAGTTTAAACTGGACTTTGAAGAAGTCTTTATTCATTGCACACATTGACAATGTCGTCATGCAGCCAAACACACATGCAATTAAATTTTTTTGGGTCACCGATGAAATTTCGTCTCTGCGCTTGACCCATCCCGTCGTCCTCCCCCCCCAAGGGCAGCCGGGAGCAGACATGGGCTGCGGCGTGGGGCCACACCTGGGGACCAATCCAAGTGCTCCTGTCTGTCTTTATCAGGCACGCGACAGTGTTGGCGATCTGTTCTGCATGTTTTTCCATTGGGTTTATATTCTGGAGGGGGAACCCTTGCGAGCACGGGGGGGGAGAACATGCAAACTACACACAGAAAGGCCCGGGAGATACCCCACCTGGGTACCTGGTAACACGGCGACCTGGTCTACAAGCGGGAATCGAACCCTGGACCTTCTAGCTGTGTTAACCACTGGGCCGCCCAAAGGCTGTGGTTGTGAGGTTTGATTTTTAGGACTTTACTTTTCTATAGTTCTGTGTGATGATGTCTGTCTTGAGTCTTTAAACAACGTTTGCCTGTACAACCAAAAGCAAATTCCACCGTTCTTGGTCGCGTGGTCAATAAAGTAACTTGAACTTGTCATGCTAGGTAGCTGAGCATCATTCTCCTAAATACCTATAGTTGGAAGCCAAACCAAATAAAGGCCCAATGAGTGGTCAAAATGTCAAATTATGGATTACCAAAAAAGTATAAATAGGAACAGAGACATGTTTCATTCTCTAGTTGATTGACTGAGCTCTTGATACAAGGACTAACACTAGACAACATGCTGACCTTCTCTAGTTGATTGACTGAGCTCTTGATACACCAGACAACAGGCAAACTAACGTCTATTTTGATTGATTAATCTATTGATTAATAACTAATTAAATACTGTTATTTAGCTATCAGCTTTTAAATATAGCTTGAGGTTGTTTTGGGTATCTGCTATCTAACAATAAAGTTGAAAAAATAAACATTTAGGTGTTTATAGGTTACTACTGATACAAAAGATAAATACAAATCCCTATACCACCTTTCTGTCCATTTAAAACCAAGGAGAGGCAAAGTGCTCATCTAAAAAGAAAATAAACAATCAAGTATTAATTTTTTCGGTACACCAAGGACAAGCAAAATACAGTAGCAGCAAAACAAACTAACAAACACAACTACGGTTTTCCCTTACATGAGGCTACTGTACATGTCAAACACAGTTTATTCAAACTGAGGAAAGTCAGCATCTCCACTCTTGTGGTCTCTTCCGAGAGCAGATATCTCCCGCTGCAGAGAAGATTGGCTCTGATGGGGTGGATGTTGCAGGAATGCACAGAAGACATCTTGTCAGTTTTGATTACCATTATGTTCCCTCCACCATATGCGAGGGTCTTCCTTTTTTAATATATCTGGCTCCACCATCTGAGAGGGTCTTCCTTTTTTTATATATCTGGCTCCACCATCTGAGAGGGTCTTCCTTTTTTATATTGCTGGCTCCACCATCTGAGAGGGTCTTCCTTTTTTAATATTGCTGGCTCCACCATCTGAGAGGGTCTTCCTTTTTTAATATTGCTGGCTCCACCATCTGAGAGGGTCTTCCTTTTTTTATATGGCTGGCTCCACCATCTGAGAGGGTCTTCCTTTTTTAATATTGCTGGCTCCACCATCTGAGAGGGTCTTCCTTTTTTAATATTGCTGGCTCCACCATCTGAGAGGGTCTTCCTTTTTGAATATTGCTGGCTCCACCATCTGAGAGGGTCTTCCTTTTTTAATATGGCTGGCTCCACCATCTGAGAGGGTCTTCCTTTTTGAATATTGCTGGCTCCACCATCTGAGAGGGTCTTCCTTTTTGAATATTGCTGGCTCCACCATCTGAGAGGGTCTTCCTTTTTTAATATGGCTGGCTCCACCATCTGAGAGGGTCTTCCTTTTTTAATATGGCTGGCTCTGCAAAGTACATCTGAACTTAATTTCCCACTATTTGAATCCTCCTGGGATTCCTCTTCCCCCGCTGTCTGTGTCAGATTGAAGGAGGTTATCCAGTGCAGATTTTCAAGTAGTTAGTAGCTATTTATTCCACTATGTAGTTGAGCAATTTATTTCCACTACTGGGTAGATTGACAAAAGCTAATACTCTGAATTAGACAGAGATATTTGCCTCCTAGTAGTTTTACAATTCATTAAATTGCTCGGTGATCAACTGCATTAGGTAAAAAGTAGTTTAACCTCTTAAGCCCGAGCGGTCCGGTGGTGGACCGCAAATGACATTGCGCCATAAATCCATCTCTACAGATTGTATGAATTAATATTGCAGCACTAATGATTAATTACTCTTAATTCTACCAGTAGGGTGGATGATTCTACCCGTCTCCATGAAAGCCATACGGCAGCTTGAGGGAGTTTTACAGTGAGAGAGTCCCCACTTTTGACATTGGATTCTCTTACAATGCACACCTAAGCTTTGAGAGCAGTTTGGATAGATTACAGGGGCGACAGGTTGGCACCTTGCATCTGTCGTCGGTGTGTGAATGGGTAAAATGTGAGGAACAGATTGTAAAGCACTTTGGATAAAAGAGATATATAAATGGACCTTTTACCATTACAGATCTTGTCATTTTTGGTCTTGACAAAATCCAAGTAACAAGTTGCCTTTTGATTAACTGTAATATTATTACTGAAATCGAGGTAGTAGTTTGATATACTGTACTACTCGTTACTGGGGAAAAAGTAATGTTATTAATGTATCAAATAATATTAATAAAATCAAATAACCTTGTACTGTCTTTCACTAGTATGCACTCTGCTACTAAGGAATCTACCATGCCTATATTATTACCTACTATGCTAATATGCACTCAAGTTCAACACTGTTTGACGAACAATGTTACTGACCCTTACCTGCCAGAGTTGTACCCTTCCTGTTGACTTGTACTGAACTTTTAAGTCACTTTGGATAAAAGCGTTCAGCTAGGATCAAAGTCAACTACTGTAATGTGGTTGTTATTTCTTTACTTACTTACTTATCCTCTTCTTCCCGGTTGGGGCATAAGGCTGCAATCATACACTGCCACTGAATCCTGTCTTGTGCTTTGGCCTGTGCTTTGTCCCAGGAAAGACCCATCTCCTTCAGCTCCCTCATCACTGTCCTTCGCCAGGTGTTCTTTGGTCTACCCCTCTTTCTCTTCCCAACTGGGGTCCATCTCAAGGCAACTTTGGGTAACCTTTCATTGGGCATCCTCAATACATGACCGAGCCATCTTAACCTCCGTCTCCTTATCTCAAGGGACATATGCAAGCTGCCTGTCTTCTTATAAAGTTCCTCATTCGAGATTCTATTTGGCCAAAAGATGTTGCAGATCCTACGTAAGCAGCTATTGTGAAAGACGTCAACCTTTCTCATATCCTGTTTTGTTACTCTCCAGCACTCAGAGCCATATAGCAGGACAGACTTAACATTGCTGTTGTAGAGCCTGAGTTTGGTTTTACGGCTATATTGTTTAGACTTCCAGATGTTGCGAAGTTGGCTGAAATCACCTCTTGCTTTGTTGAGACGCGTCTTGATGTCTTTTTGCGTTCCACTTTCACTGCTTATGAGGCTTCCGACGTATGTAAAGTCTTCTACACATTCCAACGCCTCTCCATCGATGGTGATTGGAGGTGCTGTTGGGGCATTGATGCACATCACCTGGGTCTTTTTCTGGTTGATGTAGAGGCCAGTTTGCTTTGCATAATTGCTTAGCCGGTCAGACTTCTCCTGGAGGTGGCTACGAGTGGATGACATGACTGCCAGATCGTCTGCAAAGTCAAGGTCTTCCATAAAGGAGAACAGGGTCCATTGGATTCCACGGGGACAGTCTGATGTAGTTTGAGGCATAACCCAGTCGATGGTAATCAGAAACAGAATAGGGGAGAGGATGCAGCCTTGTCTTACTCCAGATTTAATGGGAAATGACTGTCAAGGTGTTATCAAGGATGACACTGCATTCAAAGTGTTCATAGAATTTTCCAATGATGTTGACCATTTTGGAAGGTATTCCATATGCCCTTAGGATCTTCCATAGGCTCTCGCGATGAATACTGTCAAATGCCTTCTTAAAATTGATAAAGTTAATATACAAGGGGGCGTTCCACTCAATACACTGTTCGATGATGTTGCGTAAGGTAAAGATCTGATCGATACAACCTCGACCTTTGCGAAATCCTGCCTGTTCCTCTCTTAGCTTGACATCTATGGCACTATCAAATCTCTTAAGAAGAATTCTGCAAAAGACTTTACTAGGGACGGACAGAAGTGTTATGCCTCGCCAGTTGTCACAATTTTTCAGGTCACCTTTCTTAGGAAGCTTGCATATGAGGCCCTTGCTCCATTCCCTTGGTATGGCATTGTGCTCCCATATCTTGGCAAAGAGGTCGGTCAGCACCCTGGAGGCTGTGGTGATATCTGCCATCAACATTTCTGCATGTAGCATGTCGATTCCAGGGGCTTTTCCCCGCTTCATATCCTTGATTGCCGTTTGTACTTCAGCTTGGGTGGGAGGATCGGTGTTAATAGCAATGTCATCCAAAGGTTCTGGATCTGCAGGCTCTTCAGGTTCTGGTCCATTGAGCACTTCTTCAAAGTGTTGAGCCCATCTTTCAGCTTGTTCCCTTTCAGTTATCAGTTTACCTTGTTTATCCTTAACTAGTTTAGTGTAGATGTTCCTTGGACCGCTTAGCTGTTTAGTGATCCTATACACTATACTGAGTTGTCCTTTAGCTGCAGCCGTCTCTGCTTCACTTGCCAGGTTCTCCACAAAGGCTCTCTTATCCCTTCGGGCACTCCTCTTGACCTCTACGTTTTTCACCTTGTACTCTTTCTTTGCACGTTCAGTTAGCCTGGGTGACTTTGCACTCAGCAGTTTGTCTTTGGCTTTCTTCCTCTCATCGATTTTTGTCCATGTCTGAGGTGTTGTTTGTCTCCTTTCTTTCTAAAGCCTATGACACTCTCTGCTGTTTCTTTGTATACTTTTGCGATGTTCCCCCATGTTTTCTCAACATCTCCATTTTCTTCTCCATCTTCATCTTCCAGTGCACTGAAGCGGTTTCTAAGCTCGATGGTGAACTCTTTTTGGACTTTTGGTGCAAGAAGCTTGTTGATGTCAAACACTTTGCGTCGCTGTTTGGTGTTAGGTGTTGCTCTGAGTTTTAGCCTGATCTTGGCTATCACCAGGTGGTGGTCACTGCCAACATCCGCTCCCCGGTGGACTTTGGCATCCAGAAGAGATCGTTGCCATTTCTTGTTGACAATGACATGGTCAATCTGGTTGACCGTATGCCCATCTGGGGATCTCCAGCTTAGTTTGTGGATGTCTCTGTGGGGGAAGATGGTTCCACCTATTGTGCATCTGTTGTTAATGCAGAAGTCAACAAGCCTCTCTCCATTGTCATTGATAGTTCCGCAGCCATGCCGGCCCCTTGTATCTTCTCTCCTGATGTTATCATTTCCAACTTTGGCATTCAAATCTCCCATAATCAGTAGCATGTCATGTTGTGGGACCTTGGAGACTGCACATTGCAGTTGCTCGTACCAGTCGTCCTTAGTCTCCTCCTCTGCCTCGTTTGTAGGGGCGTAACACTGTAAGATGGTCATTTTACAGTATCAGGAGTCAAATCTTGCTCTGAGCAGTCTATCACTGATGGGTTCCCACTCCGTGAGAGATTTGGATGTCTCCTTACTTGTGATAAGTGCTACACCGCTGGTGTGTGCATCATCTTTTCCAGAGAAAAGGATAGTTGAGCCCTCTTTTGTCACCTTGCGGCCTGAACCAGTCCATCTACACTCGCTCACACCAAGGATGTCCAACTTATAGTTCTGCATTTCTCTGATGACTTGTGCTGTCTTTGACGTTTCAAACATAGTACGGACATTCCATGCTCCAAGACGGATCATGGTTCGGGGTCTTAGAAGACTCATCTTCGAGCAGCCGACTTCCCGAGTTGGGCTTTCATCTGCTGCCGTCATAGTGCCAGTGTTTTGGCTCAAGCTTCTTTTGGACCCCAGGTTTTGTGGTTTGTGTTTAGCAGTTTCTGTAACAGTTGTTTGTTTGTTGTTTGTTTGTTTTCCGGGGTAGGGTTGTTAGCCCCACGCCCAACCCCCAACCTGGAGGACCAGTGCTGCTTTTTGTCTGTTATTTCTTTACATGCAGGATATTGATATAATTGGTGGAACCGTGTTGACTGGAAAGCAATTTTAAACTCCAGCCACTAGGAGGGAATGTGTCATTAAGTTGACCTTGGAGCACTGTTCCTGCCTGGCCTCTGACCTGCATGCACCTGTTCCTGCCTGGCCTCTGGCCTGCATGCACCTGTTCCTGCCTGGCCTCTGGCCTGCATGCACCTGTTCCTGCCTGGCCTCTGGCCTGCATGCACCTGTTCCTGCCTGGCCTCTGGCCTGCATGCACCTGTTCCTGCCTGGCCTCTCTTGTTGTCATTCTGGCTCAGTAGCTGCAATGTAACAATAGCCCTGTGGCTGGCAAACTTTACAAAGGTTTAATGAAACTTTTGTCTAGTGTGGGATATGTGGACTGGAGTTTTGCATATTTATATGCAAAATAGTAGTTGTTTATGCAACAGCTACTGAGGACGACGGACCTAGCTCATCAAATTAGCCCAGCGTGATGAGTGCAAGTTCCATGGAAGAGATAATTATATTCATAAAAACATTATTAAAAAAGACTATTCTAGCCTTTGTGGATGTGGGCACACACTAGGGAAGGGCATTTGAAGGCTTTTCAATATTCAAATATTCTATAAATATATTATATTATAGTGTACAGTGCACTCGTAATGTAACAAGAAGGGCTTCTGCATATCACCTTCACTAAATAAATAATCATAATGGTTCCATTTCCTAGTCAAATAAATAAGAAAACCAAATCGAATCTGTTTCATTTATTGGAAACTCCAAATCAGTAGGCGGAATCAGTGCAGTTTAAAGTGTGTGCATGAGGGTGTTGTGTGCAGTGAATGTAGAATGGATGAGAGAGAGAGAGTAGTAGGAAAATAGAGTGAGAGACGAATAGCAGGAAAAAGAAAGAGAATAATACCAGGAAGAGAGAGAAGAATCGCAGGAAGAGAGAGAGAAGAAGAGCAGGAAGAGAGAGAGAAGAATAGCAGGAAAAAAAGAAAACTAGCAGGAAGAGAGGGAGGAGAGTAGGAAAAAGAGAGAGAAGAATAGCAGCTATATAATGAGAGGCTTCCGGTTTAGCTTTAGAATGGAGTAGGTCGCATGTGACACAGCTGCTCACCCGTTATTTTTTTTTCGTTTTAAAATCATATTTATATACCATTAATGCGTTTAAAACTTGACGCATATATCAACTGAGACTATCAACTAACTATATTGACCAAAAGAATCGAGATGCCATCAAGGAAAGACCCAAAGAAAGACCAAAAACCAGTCGAAGAGGTCCCGCCGCGGGACCCAGGATACGTACAGCGGACAGCAGAAAGTATTGACTTGACAGAGGCCGCTTCAAGTTCAACCCCATCAAAGACCTCCGCAGATACCGAATATATCATCCGGAAAATGGAGGAAATGATCAAAGAATCACAGAAGATAATAACTCAAAAAGTAGATGCTATTAAAGAATCTATTGAAGGCAAAATTGATGCGCTGAGAGCGGACGCCGACGCACAGAATAAACGCACCGAGGCTCTGGAGAAAGTAGTGGAAGCCCACGAAATCAAATTCACTCACATCTACAAGGAAGTAGAGGCTAACACAGTTAACCTAACTGCTGAGATGAAGGGGAACTACAATGAAATCAAGACGGAGCTCAGCGAAATAACGGAGGAGCTCACGCGAATCAATAAAGAACAGAAAGCCAAAATATTCGAGATGGAATATCAAAAACGCAGGCTGAATATTCGCATTGTCGGTCTGGACGAATCAGTGAGATGTGAAAACCCTGAAGAGTTTGCCACAGAATTACAGAAAATCTTGGGAACAGGAATCCTTCCTAAAATACCGGAGGTGGATGAGTGCTTCAGATTGGGACCCCGCTCCAGTGACAACAACGCTAAGCCCAGAGTGATATTAGTTGTACTGCGCCAAGTCAGAATAAAAGAAATGATTATGCGTGAAATTCGCAGGATGAAAGGCAATCTGAAACACATGGAGGTACCAATACACTGCTTTGAAGATTATTGTCGTGAGGTAGTGGAACTGCGTGCCAAGTTCAAGACGGTGATGTCTCAACTATACCTGGGGAAATACAGACCCCTACTAATATACCCTGCAATACTTCGCGTCGTCGACAAACAAGGAGCAAAAGTTCTCCTCAAATCGCCTGAAGAGGCAGCCAAATTCCTGTCTGAACAGGAGCAGAATAGTGTATAAATGGCCTTTTAAATTTCAGTTATGCAAGGTCACCATATATTACAACCTTTAATAATCGAGGATTTGGGACAGAGAGACCTACGTGCTCAGAGTTTTTGAATGCTTTCCCCGACGTGTATATTATTGCGGACATATTGGATTTAAGATTGGAACACTCCAGAACATACTGGAACATTCAGACAATGTAAAAATGACATATTGGAATAATCTAGAACATCGAAGCATTCTTTGATATATGGAGCATTCTGGAATATCAGCAATACGTGGTCATTCATTCTACCAGAAGCCCCTCGGGGGAATAATCAACAGCTATCTAGATGCAAAACCACAGAGCCATCATAGCCGGCCGGCTGAAAGATCACTCTACACAACGATCATCGCCCACCCCGGTCGGGGGAAATGCTGCATATACGTATTTAAAAATTGTTTTTTTATTAATGGGAAATAATTTCACTACTTCTCCAATTAATACTTTAGATGTTTAAGCATAGCAATGCTCTTTTAAGATCTAAGTTAATGTTCTCTTCCTTTTACTTGTTTTTTTTTTTTTTTTTTTTTTTTCATCCGCTCTCTCTGATTTATTGAGGCTCTCTCTTCAGTTCAATACCTTCATATTATTCATGGGTTACTATAAATTACTATAAATTACAAGTTCATATAAAATGTAAGTGATTAAGGCATGACAATTGAAGCTTATTTTTGGTCTTTATTTTTAGTTTATCTCATTTAAATTTTTATTTATTTATTTTTTACGGGTAAGTGGCCAAGCCACAGTCGACATTCTACTTATGGTAGAATTTAGAGTGTTAGATCCTATGGTATACATAGGAATGTTAAGGATAATTGGATCATTCTGGGATATCCGGTGGTGCAAGGGAGAGAGTCATACGCAAAGGTTGTGTTCATGGAACACAATCCTGTACGACTCTCGGTGGGAGGGAAGGGTAGGGGATTTTTATTTGTATATATGTATGTTTTTAAGCTCGGCTCTCAACGGGACCTCACTAGTGGGATGTATATCTAGTATTGCCTCGCACTCTAGAAGCATTACCAAAAATTACAATGCAACATGTATAGACTATGGCTAGTTTGAATATAATGATATGGAACACCGGGGGAATAAATAACCAACTTAAACGCAAAAGCGTGCTCACACTGATGAAAAAAGAACATGTGGACATTGCTCTGCTAAGCGAAACACACATTCTAGGGAAAGACATAGGTAAATTAGCGGACAACATATACCATAATATCAGTCACTCCTCTATTGGTACGAGAACTCGGGGTGTAGCAATAGTCGTTAAACGTAAGTTGAATATTGTACTAAAGGGAGTATGGTCTGATGTAGAAGGTCGGATAACTATAGCTAAGATTGAACATAAGAACAGGAAAATAGCGTTGATAGCGGTATACGCCCCAAATTTGTACGAAGAAGATTTCTTCACTACACTAACCAATGCAATGTTAGACATTCCCGATTACTCATTTATAATAGGAGCGGATTTTAATGCCATCTGGAACCCAAGGATAGACAAATCTTACCTCGCCTTTTCCAGCGAACAAAAGAATTCATCGAAGGCATTAAAGGATTGGTCAAAGATTACAGGTGTAAAGGACTTATGGCGGTTACTTAATCCCACGACCCGAAAGTACTCTTGTCGATCTGCGAGACATAAGACACTATCCAGAATAGATTATGTCTTTGCATCACAGAGACTATTTGATAATTATGAAGTGGAAATGATACCCAACGCACTATCAGATCACTGTTATTTACTCCTTAAAGGTACATTTGGTATACTATCCTCCCGAGCCCCAAGATGGCGATTTAACTCGTTGCTGCTTAACAACAAGGAATTCATTACACAACTCAAAGAAGCTCTTATAGTATTCCAACGGGAGAATGCAAACTCGGTGCAAGACCCCAGAATAATATGGATGTCGGTAAAGGGAATGATCAAAGACTTCACGGATAGCTTTTCCTCAAAAATGCGCAAGAATCAAAACACAAAACTGGATGAGCTGGAAACGCTTTACTCAACGTTATTTAATTCTCTGAAATACAACAACTCAACTCGACTAGAAAATCAAGTTAACGTACTAAAAATAGAGATCAATGACATATACAGACAACAATCGGAAATACAAATACGCAGCACAAGACAACAGCAGTACTCCCATGGTTCCAAACCCAGCCACCTATTAGCCATGCGATTAAGAATTAATGCAACATTTGCAGATATAACTACCATTAGAGCACAACAAGTACTTGTAACAGATCCGGTAAAAATAAACGATACATTCAAAGTATTCTACTCCGATTTATATAAATCAGAAATGACCTTCGATCAAAACAAAATGGACACATTTCTTAATCAAATTATTCTCCCTAAACTTTCAGAGGATGACGCTAAACAGTTAGAAATACCGATCACACTAGAGGAACTCAAGATGGCCATAACCGCAATGAAAAGTGGTAAGGCTCCAGGAAGAGACGGTTTCCCATCAGAAATGTACCTTTCTTGTTGGGACATAATTGGCCCCTTATTACTAAATATGATCTTATACTCAGTCAAGGAGGGGAACTTCCATAAAACCGACAATATTGCACTCATAACAGTCCTCCTTAAAAAAGACAAAGACCCCAACGAGTGCGGTAGTTATAGACCTGTAAGCCTCCTCGGAACAGATATCAAACTGTACTCTAAGGTATTAGCCATCAGATTACAAAAGCATATGACGTCTTTAGTTCACCCGGACCAAACTGGCTTCATAGGAGGCCGCCTGATCACTGAGAACATAAGACGTATACTGCACGTACTTGATGCCGACAAAGAGGACACCATACCTAAGGCGATGCTGTCCCTGGATGCTATGAAGGCCTTTGACAGGCTGGAATGGTCGTATCTGTGGGCAGTGCTAGAAAGGATGGGGTTAGGAAAAGGATTCATCGATATGATTAAAGTATTATACAAAGACCCATCGGCCATGATTATAACAGGCACAATCATCTCTGAAATATTTCCGGTATCACGCTCTGCCAGACAGGGTTGTCCTCTTAGTCCCGGTCTGTTCAATCTATCATTAGAGCCGTTAGCACAATATATAAGACAATCCCAATCCATAGAACCTATCGTAATCAAGGGCACACAACAAAAAATTTGTTTATATGCGGACGATGTAATATTGTTCATGAAAAACCCCAACACCACATTGCCTCATCTGCTCAAGTTGATTGAGGACTTTGGTGATTTATCGGGATTTAAGATAAATTGGCCGAAGTCGGCTTTCCTTCCACTTAACACCCCTGCAAAAAAAGATACAACCCTCCCAGGACAGATACCGATGGTAAAACATTTCAGATGCTTGGGAGTGGAAATATTCCCTACCATAAGACAAACGGTGAAGCACAACTACACAAAAATCCAAAACAAAATCAAAGACGACCTTGATAGATGGGCAAAACTTAAGAACACAGTACAAGCACGGATATCAATAGTTAAGATGGATGTACTACCTAAAATCAACTTCTTCTGTTCAATGCTACCGTTACCCCCTCCAGAGGGTTACTGGAAAAGATTACACTCCTCCACATACAAATTTATTTGGAATAACAAACCACCACGTATAAAAAGATCCACCGCACAGAGAAATAAAGCAGATGGTGGCATGGCATTTCCAGATTTTTTCCTATATTTTAAGGCGTACTCATTAAGTCCATTGACAACATGGTTTGACTCCCAAGCATTAGCATCTTGGAGAAAAATAGAAGAAAACATAGTAGCCCCACATAGACTGAAGGACATAGCATACACTAAACTACCAATCAAGCACTGTGAACGAAAATTTGGCCCCATAATTTCTCATGCGATCCGGATATGGCGTGAATCACAAAAAAAAAATCCTAACCCACAAGAATGGCACAATCATACTCCCTTATTCAATAACAATGCTCTCTTAATTGGAAAACGACCTATAAGATTCCCTATATGGGAAGAGCAAGGCATACACTCATTAGGGGATATTTTTAACAAACAGGGTTTTTGTAGTGATAAAGAAATACACAAAAAATTTAATCTCACCAAGTCCACATGGCTTTTTCACAAACAGTTAGAGCTATGTTTGAAGTCTCACGGTGTTCCATTAGACAGACCAATTGAACACCACAGATACCACAAATTCTTCTACTCAAGAGAGACATCGAGAGGTTTTGTTTCAGAATTTTATCATCAATTACTAACGTCCTCGTATGAAACCCTCCAACTTGACTCTGTCTGGAGGAGGGATATACCAGACCTGGAAAATGACTTTGATTGGCAAGGAGCCTGGGCAAATGTCCGACTTACATCAAGGAACCCGGATCATCAACAAATCAATCTTAACTATATTCACAGGACATACTTGACTCCTATAAGACTGTGCCGAATGGGGCTCAAACAAGATTCCAAATGCACCCAATGTACAAATGGGGACGAAGGGACATTTATGCACATGTATTGGGACTGCTCACCAGTTAAGGCATTCTGGAAAGATGTGACCCAACAAATATCAAAACTCGTATCTTGGAATATACCTGTACACCCCTCGGTATTGCTGTTGAATGATGTTTTTGAGTTTGCAGTGAATCCACAGCTAAAGAGATTGGTTTTATCGGGTATCACAGTAGCCAAAAAGCTGATCGCATCACGCTGGTTTCAACCGGAAAAAATTTGCCGTAAAGTTTGGTTTCTGACATATCTCGATGTAATTTACCATGAAATATCTACAGCAAGAATTCTGGGTCTCAATGAATCCAAAATGTCAATGTGGTTAGAAGTGGTGGAGAGAATAAAAGCTAGCTTATAATGGTAGTGTCTGGTTAGGTGCGAGGGATAGTGGAGGTACTTCTCAAGGTGGGGTCCGGGAGGGGGGGGTTCGAGCTGAGCATATGTATGTAGTTTTTTTTTTAGATAACAGGTATTATGGGTATATCTTATATAAAACAACTAACCAAAAGGTGATCCCATTGGATGTGCCCTGACAATTAATGCTTGTATATCTTATCGTGTGTTGTCATGTTTGTTTATATGTTTGTTTAAAAAAGAATAAAAAAATAAAATACAAAAAAAAATAATGAGTAGTCGATTGTTCTAATAACCACACCCCCCTAGCATGCACCAAATATTATTATTATTCGTTCAGACCACCCACCAACTAACCGACCATGAAAAAGTGAGCTTGTGCTCATCCCTAGTACTGCCTGACGCCTTTAGTCTCCCATAGCCAAAGGAGTTCTTCCTGCCCACACATTTTGTGATAGCATACCTCAATAAAGTTATTGTCAATAAAGTTGAATACTTAATACAAAATAAACATTTAGGTGTTTATAGGTTACTACTGATACAAAAGATAAACACAAATTCCTATATCACCTGTCTGTCCATTTAAAACCAAGGAGAGGCAAAGTGCTTATCTAAAAAGAAAATAAACAATCGAGTATACATTTTTTCTGTAAACCAAGGACAAGCGAAATACAGTAGCAGCAAAACAAACTAACAAACACAACTACATGTCAAACACAGTTTATTCAAACTGAGGAAAGTCAGCATCTTCACTCTTGTGGTCTCTTCCGAGAGCAGATATCTCCCGCTGCAGAGAAGATTGGCTCTGATGGGGTGGATGTTGCAGGAATGCACAGAAGACATCTTGTCAGATAGTGTGGGAAAATTACCATTATTTTCCCTCCACCATATGCGAGGGTCTTCCTTTATGCTATATATTCCTGCTATTCTTCTCTCTCCCTTTCCTACTATTCTTCTCTCTCTCTCGCATCCATTCTACATTTACTGCACACAACACCCTCATGCACACACTTTAAACTGCCCACACATTTTGTGATAGCATATATACACCTCCATGGAGAAGCAACTAGAAGACCGCAGCATCCCCGCAAATACCAAAAGCCTGCATAGGTCAAGGTCACAGATTCATGTCTGTCTGTTTTATTTTTTCATACAGTAGCTCTATCCTGAACTGTGAAGATGTCTGTGAATGGGCACACTGAGAAAACACACACACACACACGCACGCACGCACGCACGCGCACACACACACACACACACACACACACACACACACACACACACACACACACACACACACACACACACACACACACACACACACACACACACACACACACACACACACACACACAAAGAATATCGATCCTGTATACATAGGATGGCATGATGGAAAAGGTGACGTTGACAGTAGGAGAACCTCCAGGGGGCTGAGAACTGAGCACTATCTCTGGACATCACATTTCATAACATGACATGATGGAGCGAGTCTCCCATTCGTTGTCAATGGAGAAGCTCTAGTCCATATCAGTACATTGAAATGATTGTCTTGTTTCCAACAGTCTTAATGTGGTGTTAAAGCAATGTCCAAACATGAGACAATTCAAACTGATGTATAAGGAAATTATGTTCACAAGGTACAGGGATGAAGAAGGGACTTGATATTCACAGGTGTTTACATTTTTATTTTGTTTCTATTTTATTTTATTTTATACATATATAGTTTTTTGTTTTTTGTTTTGCATATATATATATATATATATTTTTTTTTTTCTTTTCTTTTCTTTTCTTTTTTATGTTTAAAATAGTACACTCATTTGAGTAGTGGAAAAGGGGTAGGATTAAATAAGTGTATACTTCTTCCTACTCCTTTTCGAACATGCAGATTGAGTTGTTTTTCTTTTTTGTTATTGTTTGTTGTATTCATTGCATGTTCGAAATAAAGACTTCAAATCAAACAGTGAGTGATAGCTGGGCCATACGCTCACTAATTGGGCTGTCATGTCTATGAATTCCTCATGCCACCTTGAGTTTTATGTGGGGGAAAAAAGGAATTGAGAACAGTTAATTTGTATTTACTTAACTTTGGAAATTGATCTAAGTTAAAAGTTATTATTAAATGTTATTAGGTACAATCATTATTGATATAGAATATTGAGTGTGAATTGTGACATATTGTAAGCTTGTTCAGGCCTCCCCTTTTGGCCGCAGGGTACATGTGCATTTGTTGTTGTCTCTGGGCCAACATGTGCATTTAACTAGATGGGGTGAGGGAGACATGTCAGCCGGACACACAGGCTATGCATTTGGACCTAGACTGCCTACACCTATGTCCAAATGCACTATGGACTGAGGAGAGTATGAGACTGAGGGCTAGGGGATTAGCTCGTTCTGCCTTTCTCTCTTATTCTGCCTTACTCTCTTTTTCCTGCTATTCTTCTCTCTCTCTTCCTGCTATTCTTCTCTCTCCTTTTCCTACTATTCTCTTTGCCATCTTCCGCTGCCTTGATTTGATTCTGAAACATATTTGGGAGTTGCTCTGTGGACCACCCCCACCGTAATTATGTAATTATTCAATAAATACAAGACATATTTTTTAACTCTAATTCTGTGTCTAATGTCTCATATTATTCTGTTTTGACCCTGAGTAATTGGACCGGCTGAGGTGCGTCCAAAGAAAATCACCCACAATTATGTATAGTTTTAAGGTGAAACAATGTCTGATGAGATCTTACTTATTTCATACACCAGGGCGTTGCAGGGCCAAGGCTGAGAGAATAGTCAAAGACTCTAGCCACCCAAACAACTGCCTCTTTGCACTGCTGCGGTCAGGCAAGCGCTATCGGAGTCTCATGGCCAGTACAGAGAGACTCAGAAGGAACTTCTATCCCCAGGCCATCGGGATGCTCAATGTGGACTCACTGTAACACTTAACTCATCCATTCTACATTCACTGCACACACCACCCTCATAATAATAATAATAATAATAATAATAATAATAATAATAATAATAATAATAATAATAATAATAATAATAATAATAATAATAATAATAATAATAATAATAATAATAATAATAAACTTTATTTATATAGCACCTTTCATACAGAAACTGCAGCTCAAAGTGCTTCACAAAAAGACGTGAGCACATAAAGTACAGACATATAAAATCACAGTTTAGGATCTAACATCCCAACAGGCCACCTTGTTTATGGTTTGATTCAGTTTTAAATCAGTGTAATACAATTGTAGAATAGAATAGATTCAAATATATATATTTTTTTTTACAGTGCAATAAAATAGTTCTGGATTACTGTTCAACAAGTCGTCTTTACCTTCTCTGTTTGGTATCCACAGTTTAAAACTTGACAGTCTTCCCTCCTGTTTTATACCCACTTTGACCCTTTGAACCTCCCACCCGGGGCAAACCTCCCTCTCAGGGCGCAGTTCCCTCTCTCAGGGTGCAGTTCTAGGCCTGGGTCCTACACAGTTTTAAAGCCTGACAGTCTCTTGTTTGATACCCACACAGTTTAATACCTGACAGTTTTGAACCTGTAATAAAAAGCAATAGACAGAGTAAAATAATACAGTGCAATAATAGAATAGTAGAATAGAATAGATAGTAAAATTATGCAATAGAATGGACAGAGTAAAATAGTGCTACAGTACAATACACAGCGGGGTGTATTAGAAGGCTAGTTTCAAGTTTCTTTAATAGTTGTCATACAGAAGTACAGAATACTTTTATACAAAATGCTTCTTACTGTTACTCTCCAGTGAAGAGGTAAGTTTTTAGCTTATTTTTGAAAATATTAAAATATCTAGCTTCCCTAATGTCCATAGGTAGTGTGTTCCATAACTTTGGTGCATAGTTTGCAAAGGCTGCATCCCCGATTTTCCTTAGACAGTGGCTTGGAACCTTCAATAGACCAGTAGTAGATGATCGCAATGTTCTAGGAGGCACATAGTTGACTAGAGAATTTGCAATGTAGCTTGGTCCTGTTCCATTTAGTGCTTTGTATATAAGGAGGAGGACTTGAGATAAAGGCATGGATCAGTTTTTCAGTGTCCTTTTTATTTATAAACGGCCGTACCTTAGCTATGTTTCTAAGGTGGAAAAATTATGTTTTTGTCACCTTGTTGATGTGTGATTTAAAGCTTAGGTCTGAGTCTATTATAACACCAAGGTTTAGTGTTTAAAGTGTAACACTCATGCACACACTTTAAACATTCACCACATTCACTCACTTGTTTAGACACTTTTTAAACATTACACCACATTCTTATCTATTTATTCCTACACATGCATTTTGTACATTTTAGTTTTGTATATTGTATATTTTGTATAGTGTTGGTCTCTTTACTCTTCATTACTCTTCATTTTTTACTTTTCTTACTGTACAGGTATGAAGCACAATCGTAGGAGGCTCATACAGAACCAAGCTTTTCACTCTAATGTACATGTACCTTATATGTGACAAATAAAACAAAACTTAAACTTGAAACTGCAGTGTGCCCATGGGAAGAGAAGGTCTTGAATGCTGTTGTAATAGCTAACAGTTAGCTAACAAGTCAATGAATGCATGAATATTGTTATTATGAATCTTTGTCACGTGTGATCATAACTCTGTCAGGCATTGACAGATTTAATCTTGTGTTTATATTCGTTTCCCATTATCAGTATCATTTGGATTTCATCCAACAATATGGGGAACTTTTTTCCTCCTCAGCCGTTAACCATGGCCTACACAGTGATATATGAGGTGAATATCCATAACTTCCATACAGTCATACGATATTGCTTTTCCTCACAGCTTTTAACATTTCCACCTCATGGCAGGCTTGTACGATTGCAGGAGTGTGGTGTGCTCCGAAGGCCCCAATACACCTATTGTGGAGAGGCTCATTTACTAAAATGGATCATTAAGTAATTGCGTGTCCTTAAATAGCGCTTCATAGTCTAGCCTTCTTTGATTAGTCTTTTGGGGGCTGTTGGGGAGCGTTTAGTACACAGTCACAGCTGAGGCGGGTCACAAGTATGAGAGAAAATCCTTCACTCTCCCAAAAGCTCCAGACGGTGGTAATGGTTATTGTTATTCTGTTGCACGGCTAACGCCTGTTAAAACCCTTCTAAACCTACAGGTCCCTCCTGCGGGGCCCATTTACAGATGCAGTTATCAGGCCTCTGAGCTCTGCTCTGCTCTGCTGTTGTGGTAATCATGAATAGGGTTGGGCACCGAGAACCGGTTCTAATAGGAACCGGTTCCTAACTTCCGGTTCTGGAACCGGAAGTAACATATTTGCATTTCGATTCTTAATTTCGATTCTTAAAAAAACAATTTTTTTTAATTTTTTTTTTTTACTTTGTTAATTAATACCCTAGTTACAGTACAGCAACCAAATTAAACTGTATCAAGTCAACTGACAATGTGAGTAGTATGAAAAAAATTTAAGATTTAAAAAAAAATATATAGCCTATATTCTCCTGCGAAATAAGCTGTGACCTGTTTTGACCTGCACCTCAAAGAATCGGAATCGATAATCGTTTAGAACAGGAATCGAGCAGGCGGTTAGGTGGCGTAGCGGAGATTGCGTTCGTCACCAACCCCGGAGCTGTGAGCTGGATTCGCCCGTTCACACTAATACAATTGGCAGTATTAGAGGGTGGGAGAAGCTGGCGGGGTGGGTCCGGGTCGTTGTAAACAGCGACTCCTACAGTTAGGTCGGGGCGCCTGCTAAGCGCGGATGGGACCTGAGTGGGATAGTGTGATCCTTCCACACGCTACGCCCTCTCGGAGAATATCCGCGCTGCCAGGTGAAAAGAAGCGGTTGATTGGCTGGACGTGTGTCGGAGGAAGCACGTGATAGCCTCCACTCTCCCAGATGATCTGACTGTGGGGGGTAAGTGCGCAGCGACCAGGAAGGGGATTGGGAATTGGCATAACGACTAACATTGGGATGGGAGAAATGGAGGGGGAAAAAGATCCAAAAACGATGCCCAACCCTAATCATGAACCATTAACCTGGCAGTGCTGTTAACGAGACACTGCGCCCTTGCAGTAGAGCAGGGGTGGCCAACCAGCGTCTCGCGAGCCGCATGTGGCTCTTTGCCCGTCAATGTGTGGCTCTTCCATCCATAAAAAAATCTAAAAATCTAAAAAATTATAATATATATATATATATATATATATATATATATATTTTTGTATGTCACTCATTCCATAAGGACGTAGAATAAACATTTACAGATTTAAAAAAAAAAATTTCCATTTGCATGTTCTTGTTATCTGAATCTATAGGGACATCTATGGATCTCAGGTGTCATCATCATGTATTCCCAGTGTCATAAATAGTGTGTCTGTTTCTAGGCTTGAGTAAATTGTAATGAACGAAAGGAGAATATCAATTCTATTTAAAAAAAAAATAATTATCTTTGACTGAATAAGACCATGCTAAAATGTACCAGACCTGAAAAATCTAAGCAAATAAATAAAGGGAAGATGATTAAACAGAAGGTTTTGTAGATACAGTACTGAATTCTGCCATCTTTTTTATAATGTAAATTTCTCCACCATTTTTCATCATATTGCAACACCGTTTTTTGCTAGACGTTCACAGAAAGGTAGAGAAACGAACTGCGTTCTGTTTTATGGCAATAACGTTCAGGTTTGTGGGAGATAATCCCAAAAAATAAGAGAAATAAGTAAAGAAGTAAATCCAGAAGTCAGATGATTGACAGGGGCTGGCGTGAGCTGGGTAGGGTCCTTTTTCCTAAATTTGGTAAACAAACGTAATGCTGAAAATATACACTTTTACTGTATATCTCAGGCTTAAGAGGTTAACCCTGTGAGGCCCAAATTAAAAAGACATTAGCAACTTCAGAGGCCAGAGGGTGGGACGCATGTATATTTTCCCTAACGGAGTTTACTTCCGCGTTCGGTTTGCACAATCTGATTGGCCACTGACGTTTTTTTCAGCGCCAATCGTGTTACTCCTAACAATCGCGCCAGCAGGCTGTTACCCTAACCCTAACCTTAACCAACTAACCCTAACCTTAACCAACTTTGAAAGAGAGCGACTTCGAAAGAGTCGCCAAGCTTAACCAGTTTGTTAGGAGTAACGTGATTGTGGCCAATCAGATCGCGCAAACCGAACGCGGAAGTGAAACTCCGTTGGGGAAAATATACAGGCGGGTGGGACATATAAACACATTTACTATCAAATAGCATTGTGAGGCTGAACAACAGGACCAATTGACTATACACTAAACATTTTAAATAAACATTTACAGACTTTTTTTTTTTAAATGGCTAAAAGTGATTTTGTAATTTTGCAACCGTGGGTCTCACAGGGTACACTCTGTGAGGCCCAAATAAAAAAGACATTAGCAACTTCAGAGGCCAGAGGGTGAGACCTATAAACACATGAAGGGTGCCGTGACTGAAAAAAAGGGTTGAGAAACGCTGGTATATGGTGTGGCTCTTTGTGGTACCACAGTAATGTTTGTGGCTCTTAGTCTGGTTGGCCACCCCTGCAGTAGAGGTTCGATTTCTAAGAGCTTGATCTGTACCACTGCTGCTTCTCTGTACCGTAACTCTTTGAGTATTTGCGCTATCGAAGAAAGCTCAGCGCCGTCTGAAAGTCAAGGAGGTGAGCTTTCTTCACATATATTGCCTTTTACGGTAATCCAAAACTGTGGCAGTTATTGAGGAAGTAAACACAAGTAGAATCCTACCTGCTTCAAGGTCAACCACTAAGGTCAAATTTCCGCCTAGAAAAAAGTGAGTAAAAATGTGCCTAAAAAGCATCATCTAAAAGACTAAATGTATTGCAGTGGCATAATAGTTCCATGTTCAACAATTACATGCGATAAGCAAAATGTATGGTCAATTGCAGTGTCTACTTCACTAAAAAACTGTAAAAATCCCATTCCGATTTTTGTTTTCCTTGTCTAATAACTCGATACACACTCAAAACATACAGTAAGTTTAGACAATAACAGACATTGAAAGCTGAAGAAGTTCTGAAAAAAGGGTGAAAAGCATTTACTCACAGCACATTCTCTGACAATTACACAGCAATAACAACTACACATATACCCAGGGGGACTGTTTCAGGCCTTAACCAAGGATCTCCGCAAGGCGGTGCTTCCCTCGTTGACTCCGTCAGGCTTGTGTGCTTTTCAAGACTCATTCCCTGTGGGACTCACGGGTGAATCTACCTGAGGCCTCATTCCCTTCGGTGCCCATATCCACTTCAGTCCATTGGCTTTACTACTTTCAGAAAATTCATAAGTAAACTGGGGCACGGCTAACAATGTTTACAGATCATCAAACCCAGGTTGAATGTGATCAATGATGTCCCTTCCTGCCGCCCTGACAGACAATCGTCAACGCTCTTGGTCAAAGCAGATTTGACTTCTTTGGTATCTACTCTGCCAGACACACTTTTTACTAGTCTTGGGCTCTATTTCGACAGTCTTCTTATCCATGTTTCAACGGTGTGTAAATCTGTGTGTCTCTGATACCAGGGGGTGAACAGGGCCTCCTCGACCTGACCCTCTAGAGTCTAGACTCTGTCTTTACAGTGTGTAGCTGGGAATAGAATCCAGTCACGCCTCAGTGCTTTCGACTGTCAGTCTCCAGCTGATCCCTGTCATGGTGTTTCTTTTCTACTACTGTCCAGGCAATTTTTTTAACCTAAAATGCACCTATTTGGCTATTTACAATTTACAATTTAATCATTTAGCTGACGCTTTTATCCAAAGCGACTTACAGATTGTGAACAACGAGTCACCAGGAAGGGTATATCTCTGGCAGCTAAGGGTATAAGTGGTATTGTTCGTCGAATAATATCGAGCTTATGTGTTTGAACTTACAATGAAAATAATAACCCTGTGATGATGAAACATTTTATATTTGGGAATATATGAAAAAGATGTCCACAAAAAGTGCTTAATTATTAAAAATGTTTTTTTCCCTGCTTTGGATCCCGCTGCTCTCTCACACCTCAAACTAACTGCTCCAGGGTCCAGGGTCCAGGGTTCAGGGTTTAGGGTTAATTTGCATGAGACCAGCTCCTACAGGAGAACTAAGACGTGAACAACATGTGTGATCAATTATGATGACATTAGAGGACAGATAGGGGGGGGGGGCACAAGAACTCGACCATATTCCACTCAACTTCCCACATTACTAGCAAAAGGTATCAGCACTGAGAGCTAGTTGGCACATTTCAAACTGCTAAATAGTTCAACCAGATAGATAGACCCTACAGTACATAGACCCTACAGTACTTAGAATTTACAGTTTCTACGTCAAATGTATATACACTCTTTTCTGGACACTTTTTGTATCACAAACAGTACTGTATTTGCAAATCTGGTATGTCATAAATGTATAGATGTAGCAGTACTGTCTATCTGTATGTCGTGTATGTCATATATTATGTTATGATGAATTGAAAATGGGGGACCCTGATGTAAACAAGACGAAAGTCTTTCTCTGGTCTGCATCCCCTTAACAATTGTATGTATTGAGCTGTACTGTACTGTACCCATTCTGCAATCTGTTAATAAAATGTTCAATCAATCAATCAATCAATAAATTAATAGACTCTACAGTACATGCAAATAGTGTCAAGCAATTCCTAAAGCTCTTCAATACCAATATAAAACGAAAATGAACAGCATATTTATACTTTGTTTGACCAATTGGCCACATGCCAGGTGTCTGCCTCAAAGTAACGCATCATCACACTGACTGACTCATGCTGATTGTTGAGTGCCTACGATGGGTGTGTTCTTTCACCGTAGTAGCTGGAGAACAGGGTTGTCTCCGCCATCGGCGTGTGAACGTGTGAGTGCACGGGTGAACGTGAGGCATAAGTTATAAAGCGCTTAAGATAAAAAGCTGTTATATAAATGCAGTCCATTTACCAACAGCAAAACAGCAGGTGCTTGAGCCCCTGTTGAGGTCTATGTGTCTCTGCATCTCATCTGCTGAACGACAGCTCCATCAGGGAGCGAGTGCAACGTAAGTTCAATATTGTGATCTAGAAATGATGAAAAGTGGAAACTTTGAAACATAATCAACAACCGGCAAAATAGACAATTTATGTAGTAATTGTGGGATATTTCATGCAAAATGTTATTATAATAAGCAGATTTATGAATATGCTAATGCTAAGGAACAGTCACGTAATGGTGTATTAGAACACAGTGTGTATAATATGTGTGTTACAGAGATACTGGAGCTAAGCTCTATATATGGTCCCTGCACACCCACATGAAACTTCATCATCTGCATTTAACCCATCCCGACTAATTGGGAGCAGTGGGCACAGCCACAGTCCAACACCCAGGGACCAGGAGCAGTGGGCACAGCCACAGTCCAACACCCAGGGACCAGGAGCAGTGGGCACAGCCACAGTCCAACACCCAGGGACCAGGAGCAGTGGGCACAGCCACAGTCCAACACCCAGGGACCAGGAGCAGTGGGCACAGCCACAGTCCAACACCCAGGGACCAGGAGCAGTGGGCACAGCCACAGTCCAACACCCAGGGACCAGGAGCAGTGGGCACAGCCACAGTCCAACACCCAGGGACCAGGAGCAGTGGGCACAGCCACAGTCCAACACCCAGGGACCAGCCCCAGTTGTAAAGCCAGAGCCTTGATCAAGGCCTATGCAGGAGTAACCTCAAATGCATATTTCTAAGATATTACTGGCTGATTTCATCTCTCTAATTAGCTGCTGGATCAAGCGGGGACTATCACCCAGATTAAGAGGTTGGTATGTCAATGGCATCGGTTAAGGAGGAGTTAGAACGATTCTATTTCATACAGATAGCAAAAGGCAATCTCTGGGAATAAGACGAAACAAGCAACAAGTGTCATTCTGAAAAAGTGGCCACCTCCTGTTTCACCTTCCGGTAATCAGTCCAATCACGTCTGACCGGTGAAAATGATTGGTTACTTTTGTAGCCAAATTCTGCAATATATGACTCGAAAGCCATTTTCAGGCGTTTTCTGAAAAATGTGCCCGCCTGTTAAGAGGTTAACCTCTATCCTCCTTGACTCCTCGACACAATATGTTCCTAATCCAGTGAGAGACTACCCTCTAATCAGAAGGTCACAGGTTTGATCCCCTGTGCAGCAAGCACAGGTCTAGAAAGTACTTACTAGAACCGTACCACTTAAATCAACCCTTTTGAAACTCTTATTTTCTAGTGTTGCCTGGCTGAGGGAATCTTCTTCAAGCACTTAGAGGTAATAGGCTTGCTCCATTTGGTTTGTGGGAAGGCACATTTAAGTAGTAGTAGAAATAGAAGTTTTTATTTGTCATCAGATTAACACACACATGCGATGGGCGACCCACAGGCCCACACACACACACACACACACACACACACACACACACACACACACACACACACACACATGCACTGAGTCGCTGACTAAATGTTCTCTGCACCTCCCATCCCGTCGTCCTTCCCTCCAAGGGCAGCCGGGACCAATCCAAGTGCTCCTGTCCGTCTTCGCGACAGCGTTTAGCGATCTGTTCTGCATGTTTTTCCATTGGGTTTATCTTATCGGGAGGGGAAACCCTTGCGAGCAAGGGGGGAGAACATGGAAACTCCACAAAGAAAGGCCCGGGAGATACCCCACCTGGGTAGCTGGCAACACGGCAACCTGGTCCCCAAGCGGGAATCGAACCCAGGATCTTCTAGCTATGAGGCGACAGTGTTAACCACTACACAATGACATGCGGTATTCAAATCCTCACGTACTGATATTGCTCATCATCCTCTTCTGAGTGGATTTAGTCATTCAAAGTGCTTTGTACCACACTCTAAGTATAAAGGCTGCTACATAGCACCTCTAAGGGTTCTATACACCTGTCATGTATAAATAGGACCCTTTTTCTCAAAGACTCTGGGCAGGACGCCATGCAGTCCTGTATGCACAAGGGAAAAGTTAACAGAATGAAAAATGTATTTGAGTTCATTAAGGTTTACCCCATACACTTCTGAAACCGGAAATATTCCTTTTTTGCTGGGGCCCATTGTAATTAATGGCATTGAATCACAGGTTTAGGGTTGCTTAGCCATGGATATGAACATAATTCATAATGGAGTGATAATCCTGGTATTAATAAAAGGGTGCACTGCCACAGGAAGTCAAAGCAAAGGATTTGAGACCTTTATTCATTCTTAAATTAATTGGCAAAGCTCTTGATTCACAGGCTGATGTTGTTTTATTGACAAATGAAATGTGAGTGTTTAATGTATTTATCTTCATGTACAATGTTTACATCTCAGTAAAGTAGACTTGTAATTTAAGGGGGGGGGGGGGGGGGTGCTGCCGTTGAATAGGAATAAATAGTTCTCGTCCTATCTGAAATAAATGTTTTATGAAAGTAAAAACAACAGTACTTTTCTATCTAGCCAAAATCACAATTTTCAATGGTACAGTAATGGCTCGCCTTAAGTAAAAAGAAAATTGTAATCTGAAAAACACAAAAAACGTGATTCACATCTACTACTAATTAAGTTTCCTGCCATTGCCTTTGACCAAGGTTACATGGAGTTGGTCCCTTGACCAAGGTACTGGCATTACTGCTGGAGTTGGTCCCTTGATGAAGGTACTGGCATTACAACTGGAGTTGGTCTCTTGACTAAGCTACTGGCATTACTACTGGAGTAGGTCCCCTGACCAAGGTACTGGCATTATAACTGGAGTTGGTCCCTTGACCAAGGTATTGGCATTACAACTGGAGTTGGTCTCTTGACCAAGGTACTGGCATTACTGCTGGAGTTGATCTCTTGACCAAGGTACTGGCATTACTGCTGGAGTTGGTCCCTTGACCAAGGTACTGGCATTACTGCTGGAGTTGGTCCCTTGACCAAGGTACTGACATTACAACTGGAGTTGGTCCCTTGACTAAGGTACTGGCATTACTGCTGGAGTTGGTCCCTTGACCAAGGTACTGGCATTACTGCTGGAGTTGGTCCCTTGACCAAGGTACTGGCATTACTGCTGGAGTTGGTCCCTTGACCAAGGTACTGGCATTACTGCTGGAGTTGGTCCCTTGACCAAGGTACTGGCATTACTGCTGGAGTTGGTCCCTTGACCAAGGTACTGGCATTACTGCTGGAGTTGGTCCCTTGACCAAGGTATCTTGGCAGTCAGGTACTAGGTGTGAACACTAGCTGTTAAGTCCACCCCTAACCACTCCCCCACTGGATTAGCTGCCATCCGTCAGAGACTCAACTGTTGAAACTTGACAGGACTGCAGACAATGCCAAATGTACATTAACCACATACCCTATGTACAGGTGAAAATAGCTGTTATACAAGCTGAACTACAAGCTACAAATTCACAAGGGACACAAAAAAGTAACCTAGAACCTTGCAGTTTCTAAGCCAATCGAGATATCCAGAATAAAACGGTAGGCTATAAAGTAAAAGAGAAGGGAATATAATTAGTAGAAGTTTGTTGACACATACTTTGCACTATTAACGTGTTCCCTTCAAGAATCTGTCAGGTTGTATCCATAACTGACACATTCAACAATGGATTAAAAAGGGACACTTTTTCTTCCTTTTAAGTCTCCATGGAAACCCTCGCAGCACTCAGAAGTTATATACATGGAGCGGCTACGTGGTGCAGTGGGCAAGGCGCTCACCACGAATACTGGAGACGCTGGGTTCGCCTGTTCGAGCCCAGTGCTCCACATTGCTTTCAGTTTAGCTGGTCTTCCGTACTAATACACATTGGCAGTATTAGGGGGTGGGAAATTGATGGGTGGGGATCGGGCGTTGTGGACAGCGACTCCTACAGGTCGGTTGGTGCGCCTGCGCAGTAGAATCAGGAAGCGATGGGGGCGGCGCCCCTCCAAAGCGCAGACCCCTGACGCTGAAAGATTGCGCCGCGCAGGTGAAAAGATGCGACTGCTGTTACCTCGAGTACCGGAGGGGACTTGTGCTATGTATGACTTAGTCCACATTGCAGCCGGCTTGTGGGAGGCAAGAAACAGCGTTCGAGACAGGGGAGGGTTGAATTGGACGATACGAAATTGGGATGGGAGAAAAATAGAAAATGGGAGAAAAAGTGGATAAAAAAAATAAAAAAGTTATATACATGGACAAGCTGTTGGCTGTGTCCAGTTTGAAATGTTGCTATTGGCCTTGCCTGTGTATTAAATATCCAATGTAACATCTTTTCTCTATGTGAAACAGACAGCATGACCTGGCATGAACCCAGTGTTAGGGTAGCGTCAAACATGAGCCCAAGAGGAGAACGCAGGAGGAGAGGAGAATGAGGCGGTTTAGGATGTTTAATTGTTAGGTACCAAGCAGACAGGGTTAAATGGCGAGAATGTGCGACAGGGGTGAGCAGGGTCACTCCTTGTGACTCCCAGGAGACGTCCTGGCTGGTGATGTCTCGGGATACAGCGTAGACCGGGCATCCTGGGCACAGAGAAACAGGGTCAGGACAAGGCAAGGATAAAGACAGAGTAAGCAAGTAGGTTTCGTCCTCGTACCAAGGCAGGTGTAGCAACACTCGGACGAGGAGAGGCAGGAAACGCAGGTCTCATATCAGGGCTGGTGATGATCTGACGAGTCTCAGGTGTGTAGATTGATCCTGGGCGACAGTGTGTGGAAGCGGGAGCAGGAAGCTGCCCATATAAGGGCGTGGAAGCAGCAGGTGAGAGAGAGGCCCTGGCTGTGATTGTAACATCCAGCCAGCAGACCATTCTCCTACGCAGAGAGTTCGACGATTTTCCGCTTGCGTTCCACTGTCAAACAATCTTTGCCCAAACATGAAGTAAACTAACCGGTGCTTCTTATACTCACGTTATTTTCTCCCTTAACATATTGAATAAATATTATTATATTACCGCCCACCATATTTTCTTGTCTGAACCGAAAATGGAGTTGAAAAAAGTTTAGTAATTACATTTCACAGCGTCTGTGCAGCCTTCACTGTGTCCATTGAACTTCACCTCACTATTCACTGTGTCCATTGAACTTCACCTCACTATTCACTGTGTCCATTGAACTTCACCTCACTATTCACTGTGTCCATTGAACTTCACCTCACTATTCACTGTGGCCAAGTAAACGATGATGAATGCAGCCATAAAGGTGCGGTTTCCTTACCCAGAAAAGATAAGTCTGTTTATTTATTTTTCGAATTAATTTGGTCACGAATGTCCGGATTTGGTACAGATCTTGGGGCGCTCTAGGGCAGGGCTGTTTGGTAGTAGTAGTAGTAGTAGTAGTAGTAGTAGTAGTAGTAGTAGTAGTAGTAGTAGTAGTAGTAGTAGTAGTAGTAGTAGTAGTAGTAGTAGTAGTAGTAATAGTAATAGTAGTAGTAGTAGTAGTAGTAGTAGTAGTAGTAGTAGTAGTAGTAGTAGTAGTAGTAGTAGTAGTAGTAGTAGTAGTAGTAATAGTAATAGTAGTAGTAGTAGTAGTAGTAGTAGTAGTAGTAGTAGTAGTAGTAGTAGTAGTAGTAGTAGTAGTAGTAGTAGTAGTAGTAGTAGTTTTATTCAGTCATCACACACAATACAATAATACACAATTATTATGTCAACGGTCTTTGACTTTGGCAGTGAAAAGGTACAGTCTGAAGCGTAATGCTTATACTGTGAGGAGGGGGGTTTTGTGGAGCCCAATAGCAAACACAGGAGGAGAGAGAATGGAGCGGTTTAGGGTGTTTTAATCGTTCTCCCCAAGCAGACAGAAATTACATCCAGAAATGTACAACAGACAGGAATAGGGAATGTTCTTGGGGTTAGTACAGGTGCACTCCTTGTGCAGTACGGGAGAATGTTCTTTAGGACAGGTGCACTCCTTGTGCAGTCCAGGAGAATGTTACTTTAGGACAGGTGCACTCCTTGTGCAGTACGGGAGAAGGTAGACACCGGCTGTGTGGGGGGTGAGAGCAGGAACTCCTTAGTCAAGCTCCAGGGGTCCAGACGGGCTCGCTGGAACGGAGGTCCTTGGGCACAAGAGAAGGAATGTTAGAACAGGGAATAATAATACGAGAGTGTCTAGCAGGTCTTCGGACTGAGGCGTCGTACCTAGGTAGGCAGTTTAACACTGCGACGAGGGACGACAGGATCCGTCAGGTGATATAGGGGCTGCTTGATGAGGGAATCCCTCACAACCGCGCTGATTGATGCTCGTCTGGCAGCGTGGGAATGCTGCCGCAGGAAGCTGCCCATATATGGGTGCGGCAGGATGAGGGCAGAGGAAGGCCCGAGCCCTGACCATGACATATACAGTACATGCCTGTCCTATATTCTTATCAAATTAAGCCTCCAAAACAGAAACAAAAAACATTTGTAACCTTCAAAAATAGCTATGCAAACCATTTGAAAACCAAAAGCGAATAGCTCATTCTTAAATAAAAATGTGTTAATTGTTCCACAAGTTAACCCCCAACAATAGAAATACATCATCTTCTTTTAATCCCTTTCTTAGCTTTTTGAACAGTAGGCTAAACTTCAGTAAACGTCTCTCAAATCCCATTTTCTTTCACGTATTGAAAAAGAACTTTGGCGCACAGTCCGTTTAAGCAGGCTGGCCTGGGACGTGTGGAGCGTAAAGGAGGCGGCTCTGAGCGGGAGTGTGCCCATGATGCAGCCGTGATGGATTTCAGAGAGCTCCATCTTCTTTCACCCGAACCTCAAGTCCGCCTCGGAGCGCCTGCCTTGCTGCCGAGTAGCAGTGGCGCCGCCGGTGGCATTTAAATAGACCCCCCCGGCGGAAATTCCATTTGCACAGCGTGTCGGCTCGCGCTCGAGGGGAAGCGCCGGTGTGCCGCTGAAGAGCAGGGACGGCGCGGACTGATTGTGCTCCGTCAATCCCCCTGCCCTTTCCCCTGGCAGTGACTGAGAGGGAGTCCCACTGTCGTTTAGCTCATTCCACTACATTTAACGTGTACACAGACAAATGTGTGTTACATTCGCCGACCTCGTCCGCCTCTCATCCATCCTGCAGGGTTGTGATTATCTAAATGGCAAATGCAAATAGACGAGGGTCTTAATGCATTTTCATATCTACTAATATGATAAATGCCGTGGGGTGCTAATATAGTTAATAATATGCACGGTACAAGTTTTGGTGCCGGCGCGGTACAATGCAGATTGATCCCTTTGTGCCTTCTAATAAAGGTCAGACGTTTTGTGGGTGTAATTTGGCTCGGATTGTTGCTGTCTTTTGGGCAATGTAGCTGTTTCGAAAGGCTATTAGAGAGATTACAGTCATTCCGAGTTTGGAAATGAGTTTGTGTGAGTTCACGTTTCATGGTCTGTGAAAACTGGAGGTCATGAAGGGGTCTTAAACCCAACTCTGTGTGTTGAGATCCTGTTTAATAATCTGACCCTTTTTAGCTTCCCGTCCGTGGACAGACTTGATGTATAGTTGTCTTCTGGGTACGCTATAGCTTTCTGCAATCTGCATCCTTCCAAACAGTTTTTCTACACCACAGCTGCAAATCCTCTCTGGAGTATGAACTATTTTATTCCTGGTCACCCACCATTCTCAACCATTCGTGCCGAGGAGTAAAACCCAGAGACTGCATTTTGTTCTTGGCTTCTGAGGCTCATAGATAAGCAAAGAGCCATTTAAGCCCTCGCCACGGTTCCCAGTTATGTGTGGGAACAGACTTTCTGGAGACCAGACCCACAGCGCATATCATTTGTCTCCTCATTTTTCTCGCCGCTTTCATATTTTGAAACCTTTGCAAACTCCTCTATGCAATTCTGAAACAGTTTCAGTTGAGAGGATAGAAGACGAAAGCCCGACTCACTTTCAAAACAAACGCAAGTCTTGCCGTGCGGCAGGGCGAGAGGGGGATATACAGAGACGCCGATCGATATTTCATCTAGGAAGGCCAAAAAGAAAAGAGTCCCACAACAAATGCTTCCACCCTCTGCCACGGTTGACCTCAGGAGGACATGGTGCCTCAGTGCCGGTTTAGAGCTCTCAGGAATCAAATCAGAGACTTGCCACCGAAAGGCTACAGAGACCCTGGATCTGGGAACAAATCAGGCGCTCGTTCCCCCAAGGGGCGAGGCATCGTTCAGCTCCTGTCACCAAGCATCACCCTCACTGCTGCCCAGCCATCCCTCAGCCCATACCTCTGAACCCATGCTTGTTAGGGCCCACCGTTTAGGAACATAGACAACCCTCATTATGGGATGTAGCTACCGCCGGTAGACCATTTGGACCTGGTCGATAGATTGTATTCCTTTTCTTGGTTGAAAAGGAATTAGCATGGAACTCATTGCAGCATTATGGTGATTGTTTATTGTTTATTGTTTAAAAGGATCCCCATTAGCTGCCACCTAAGTGGCGAGCTAGTCTTCCTGGGGTCCACACAGAAAGACAACACAAAACACAACAATACATGAGATACACAATCACAATTCACTTAATTAACAATGATAATCTAAAAACAGTAAAACATTGTAGACATCATTATAAACATCAGAATATTTTTGCTCACATATTTAAGTAGTGCATTCTCAGGTGGTATTTTAAAGACACTTTGCTATTCAATTTACTTATGTTCAGTGGGCAGTTATTCCAATGATTGATTGATGGCACGATAAACAACCGTCCTCTTTTAAAGCATTTGATTTTGGACGTGGTAACAAACTTGGGTTTGTGAATCTCTAAGTTGCCTATTTCTTGCAGGAGTATAAATTAAATGGGTGTTGTGTAATATATCTATAGGTAAATTAGATTAGATTAAAATGTATTGTCATTATACAGTACAGTACAATGAAAAGAAGTTTGGCATCCAACCAGAGTGCAAAAAAAGTGCAACAGCAATATACAATGTGCGGGTGATTAAACTGGGTACAAAATGTACAAGTTAGTACTACTGAGTGTCAAAAACTGCCATATCGGCCGATATTATATCACTAGAATAAATATATATACTGTATGTACAGTATGGTATATATACAGCATTATTGTACATGCTATCATACAGAGCTATGGGTTATATGCCGGCGTATAAGTAAGTATATAGAGTAGTTATAATGCAAATATATTCAGACAAATAAAAGATGACATAGGCATGTACTGTAAATTGTCTGTACCGCATTCATATAGAAGTCAATGCACTATTTAGCCTTTTTAAAGATATGCCATACTAGTCTAGAAGTCACTCCAGGTGAACAGCCTGCGACTACCATCCATCAACTAGTGCCAGTGTATTGGGCCAGTATGATTTGTCCATAACACGGGGTGCTGTTCCATCTTATTGCCTTGGTGTACCTGGAGTGACAACAAGTAATTTGGCATAAGTAAATTCCCCCATCAATCTTCCTCTGTGTGGGCGGGGAGACAACACAAATCAACCAGCACGGTCTTTGTCCTCCGCTGAATGATGTAGCCAAGAGTACATGTTGATATTTGATTACGCCCATAGCCCATGAATGCCAATATTTAAACTGCAGAGATTGTTATGGATTGTGGCGATTTAGTAGTTTAGTAGTAGATTCAGTATCAATGAAAAGCGTGTTTTTTAATCTTGTCGCATTTTTCAACAGAAGGTATGTCGATATAAAATGACCCTAATGTTTCAAGTTCAAGTTTCTTTAATAGTTGTCATACAGAAGTACAGAATACTTTTGTACAAAATGCTTCTTACTGTTGCGCTCCAGAGACTGTGCATGACAAGATAAGTATGAAATAAAAACATAGTAAAAATTAGAAGTAAAAAAAGAGGTCACAGTGTTCAGTTTAGACATATGTACAATGTTCGTAGACGTAGTTACCATACAATATACAATACTGTGCAGTGTACTAATATACAATACTGTTGTTGTGATAGTGGGCAAGGCGCTCGCCACCAATGCAGGAGACGCTGGGTTCGAGCCCAGCTCTCGGCATTGCTATCAGCTTGGCTGGTCGTTCGTACTAACACAATTGGCAGTGTTAGGGGTGGAAAACTGGTGGGTGGGTCCTGGTCGTTGTAAACAGCGACTCCTACAGTTCGGTCGGGGCGCCTGCTCAGCGCGGATAGGATCTAAGAGGGGTAGTGTGATCCTTCCACACGTTACACCCTCTCAGTGAGAGTCCGCGTTGCCAGGTGAAAAGAAGCGGTTGATTGGCTACACATGTGTCGGATGAAGCACGTGATAGCTTCCACTCTCCCAGACCGACTGTGGGGGGTAGAGTGCGCAACGACCAGGAAGGGGATTGGGAATTGGCATAACGACTAACATTGGGATAAAAAAAAAAAAAAAAAAAAAAACTGTTGTTGTGAGAATAACGACTAAGAGACAGCGACTAAGAGACAGGGATTGATACCAGTAATTTAAGGGGAGGGGGGGGGGGGGGGGGGTTAAAAACTGATTTTCCCTGGAACGTCAGGGAACCCCCTACTCTTTGCGATAGGCGCCCTGAGTTCTTTAACGACCAAATTCAGTCAGGACCTCGGTTTAACGTCTCATCTGAAGGACGGCACTCGCAGCTGTACGGTGTCTCTATCACCATAACAGGGGCATTGTTACTGACAAGTCCAGAGGACAGAGTGTCTCCCTGCTGGACAACAACACCACCAGGTCCAGAGGACAGAGTGCTCCCTGCTGGACAACAACACCACCAGGTCCAGAGGACAGAGTGCTCCCTGCTGGACAACAACACCACCAGGTCCAGAGGACAGAGTGCTCCCTGCTGGACATCAACACCACCAGGTCCAGAGGACAGAGTGCTCCCTGCTGGACAACAACACCACCAGGTCCAGAGGACAGAGTGTCTCCCTGCTGGACAACAACACCACCAGGTCCAGAGGACAGAGTGCTCCCTGCTGGACAATAACACCACCAGGTCCAGAGGACAGAGTGTCTCCCTGCTGGACAACATCACCACCAGGTCCAGAGGACAGAGTGTCTCCCTGCTGGACAACAACACGACCAGGTCCAGAGGACAGAGTGCTCCCTGCTGGACAACAACACCACCAGGTCCAGAGGACAGAGTGTCTCCCTGCTGGACAACAACACGACCAGGTCCAGAGGACAGAGTGCTCCCTGCTGGACAATAACACCACCAGGTCCAGAGGACAGAGTGTCTCCCTGCTGGACAACAACACCACCAGGTCCAGAGGACAGAGTGTCTCCCTGCTGGACAACAACACCACCAGGTCCAGAGGACAGAGTGCTCCCTGCTGGACAACCACACCACCAGGTCCAGAGGACAGAGTGCTCCCTGCTGGACAACAACACCACCAGGTCCAGAGGACAGAGTGTCTCCCTGCTGGACAACAACACCACCAGGTCCAGAGGACAGAGTGTCTCCCTGCTGGACAACAACACCACTTTCCGACAACAGCCTTGACCGGGGCTCGAACCGGTGATCTTCCGATGATGAGTCCGGAGCTCTACCCGAGTAGCCACGCTGCTGGATATCCAATGCAGGCAACTGATACTACTCCCAAGTCTCAGATGATACAGAGTGAATATTAGCTATTAGTGAGTTAGCTAATGTCAGAAATAACGTGACATGCATCTTGCTTTATTTTGTCTCAACCAAAGTTGCCATTTTGTCCATGCGCTCCGCTATTATACACATGATTTAAAATTAACTGTTGTTAGTCAGTCAGTCAGTCAGTCAGTCAGTCAGTCAGTCAGTCAGTCAGTCAGTCAGTCAGTCAGTCAGTCAGTCAGTCAGTCAGTCAGTCAGTCAGTCAGTCAGTCACACAGTCAGTCAGTCAGTCAGTCAGTCAGTCAGTCAGTCAGTCATTCAGTCAGACAGTCACTCACTCACTCACTCACTCACTCACTCACTCACTCACTCACTCACTCACTCACTCACTCACTCACTCACTCACTCACTCACTCACTCACTCACTCACTCACTCACTCACTCACTCACTCACTCACTCACTCACTCAGCGACTGCGACTCGTTTTGGCCAGGTCTGGCAAAAAAATGGCAAATAAATAGTGAATCCAAAGTGCTGGAGGACGATGATTTTGTGTTAGAAATAGGTAAGGATGGGGCGCTCCAGTGCTGAGTCGCGGCACGGCCGACCCGGGTTCGATTCCCGGACCCGTCGTTATGCCCAGTAGTAAAAAGCGATAAACGCTAAAAAAATAAATCTAAAAAAAATAAATAAAAAATAGGTAAGGATTAAAACCATGGGTTTCAAGACAGTTTGCTTTCCGGTTCCTTCAGGAACCGGCCAGAACTCTGACCTCGGGTCTCGGTTTGTAAGATACTGCTCTACTGCTGGTGTGAACAACCAGGCTACTGCTCTACTGCTGGTGTGAACAACCAGACTACTGCTCTACTGCTGGTGTGAACAACCAGACTACTGCTCTACTGCTGGTGTGAACAACCAGACTACTGCTCTACTGCTGGTGTGAACAACCAGACTACTGCTCTACTGCTGGTGTGAACAACCAGGCTACTGCTCTACTGCTGGTGTGAACAACCAGACTACTGCTCTACTGCTGGTGTGAACAACCAGGCTACTGCTCTACTGCTGGTGTGAACAACCAGACTACTGCTCTACTGCTGGTGTGAACAACCAGACTACTGCTCTACTGCTGGTGTGAACAACCAGGCTACTGCTCTACTGCTGGTGTGAACAACCAGACTACTGCTCTACTGCTGGTGTAAACCAGGGGTTCCCAAACTTTTCAGGCCAGGGCCCAGAAAATAAGGCGTCAGAGAGCCGCGGCCCAATGCACATCGTCAGGCTTTTTTTTTCTTTTTTTTTTGCCAGGCGACCGATTTTTTAAGCCAAATATCACTTCAATCCTATTAAGTTAGTTCAAGTTAGTTATTCATTTATATGTGCTATTTATGAGAGGGCTAACTTGTTGCAAAATAATAATGATAATAATAATAGCCTCATTAAAATACTATTGTTGCTTCGGTTGTTTTCAGCGTTTTATGTGCATAATCTGTTATTTAGTTTGAAATGTTCGTTGAAATAAGTAGATTTTTCGTTTTTGTTTATTTATTAAGTTAATATAAAACCATATAGTCACATTTTAGAATACAATAGAATAGTATTTTAGAATACAACTAGAAACACTGTCCTGGCCTGCTTCTAAGTTCAGTGGCCTGACAAAAAAATTATAATAAAAAAATAAAAAATAAAAAATAATTTTTATTTTATTTTTTTTATTTTATTTTTTTTATTTTTATTTTTTTTAAATCATCTCGCGGCCCACCCGTGGCTGCTCGCGGCCCACCTTTGGGTCGCGACCCCGACTTTGGGAACCACTGGTGTAAACAACCAGGCTACTGCTCTACTGCTGGTGTAAACAACCAGACTACTGCTCTACTGCTGGTGTGAACAACCAGACTACTGCTCTACTGCTGGTGTGAACAACCAGACTACTGCTCTACTGCTGGTGTGAACAACCAGACTACTGCTCTACTGCTGGTGTGAACAACCAGGCTACTGCTCTACTGCTGGTGTGAACAACCAGACTACTGCTCTACTGCTGGTGTGAACAACCAGACTACTGCTGCTGTGAATAACCAGGCTACTGCTCTACTGCTGGTGTGAATAACCAGGCTACTGCTCTACTGCTGCTGTGAATAACCAGGCTACTGCTCTACTGCTGGTGTGAACAACCAGACTACTGCTGGTGTGAACAACCAGGCTACTGCTCTACTGCAACATCCTTAGTGAATGGCTTGCAAAGACGGAGCAGATATCGCACACAAATGGCACAGTTAAGGGTGCTATTAGCGCCACGCAATCCATTCTTTGTGAATTCGCCCCCAGGTGTTTCTCTGTTCTCATGTTCCCTTTGTATTGTAGTTCCCTCTCTCCTGTTCACTGTGCTTTGGTTTAATTGATAACCGTTGTGTTTCAAACAAAACAGGGCCTGAAAGAGGCGTACGCGCCACTTCCTACGTAAATGTTGTGATTCATGAAAACAAACTTGATGGGGGAATGTGTGCAAACTCTGACCCATGCGTGTGCACATTTTGGAGATTGGGAATGAGTGACTCTCTCATCTTTCAAGGTCAATAAAAGAATATGCCTTATCACAAGTATAGTGAAATAGTCCCGTCTCTTCAACAGTGTATGAAGGAAATAGAAATGTGCATACGTCTAAAAAAAAGAGTCTATATTAGACCTTTAGGCTACTTTGTTATGTGAATGTTCTTAATAGTTAATTAGCCTATAGGCTACTATTTTGTGAAAAGCCATAGTGGTTGTTTATAAAAATTATTATGAACTGTAATGAATATTTAATTTAGTAATATTGAATGTAGTTTGGAACATTTCATACTCCCAACAACATCATTAATTCCCGATGTGTTGATATTGTATCTCAGGCTCTACTGTAAAGATACATGTTCAAATCTTCCAACTCACGCAATTCATTCCATTCCCAATCGAATTAATTCAAAAATCACATTAGCCTAGTCTAGTGTATACCTCGGCATGAAGGAAATCCAAGCCCTAAACCTTTCTCGCCCTCTCCCTTTTCCCCATAATTCCTAGTTAACTCTTCAGAAAATCCGCCTAAAAGTGCTGCCCAAGTAAATGGAAGATTGCTCCACTTCTACAAGGTCAATTGGGGTACCTTAACCTAAGAATATGCCATTGCAATTTGCAGCAATGTCCGGTTTCCCAAATGTACTTCATACTTCATTGTGTCATGATTTGACATAGGGAACATCCTGAACAAGATAAACCTGTCACTATAAGAGTGATTATCTTTCTGATCTGTTTCCATATAATCATTCAAGCTCTGCACGTCTGGAAATACTGGTATCGCTGTAATTAAAGCACATTTTTATCCATACATAATGACTGCTTTAACACTGTTGGAGACAATATGCCTACTTTGATGAGGACGTAGGATTGAGATCACAACACTATTTTATAATATATTTACCCATTGTATCGGCAAAGGTCCAAAAAGTAAATGAATGCCACAACTGGGAGTTGAACCAACAATTATTACAGTTGTGGGCAAGTGCTCTCACCACTACACAGTACCTACACACTAATAATGTTTAGAGTTAAGGTTGGTCTTAACATTTGCTTAACGGTTATGGTTAAGTGGATGACATTGATTCAGTAGTTTACTGCCACTATGGCTTCAATCAATCATATTAGTAGGTTGAAGCCGACAAGCCTTCTTCAAAATGATATTCTATTTAAATCAACTTGACAGTTGGGGAAGGAATGTTTACTCAGCTAATAGGCCTGTTTTGTTACTGTTTTCATTTGTCATTTTCTCATCGAGAGTGATTGACTAAAGTGTGGGGCGTTTCAACAGACATTATGGTTAATTATGGGAGTTAACAGGGTGGGACTCGAGGCTCATTCATGTGTTGAATGGGATTCATAAAGAGTGTGGGGCGAATTCACAAGGAATGGATTGCGCGGCACTAATAGCACCTTAACACAATGGCGCCCGACCACGGAGATCTCCATGTTTCGATTCCACCCGTTGTGGACAGAAGCACGGATATCTCCGTGGCAAGTTGTTTTTGCTTTTATTCCATTTTATTAACCTATTCAAGGTCGCCGGGCGGCACTGCAGATGTGCCCTACTCTTTGAATTCGAGAAAGTGCAATACCGGCCAGATCCTCTTAGGGGCGCTATCGCGATAATACAGTGTTCCTTGTGGCAGAAGTTGTCTTTTATTTTTTTGATCTCTAATGTAGTTTTCTACTCATCTGAGGCGATAGCTATTGTCTGTTCCACGGAATACGTTTTGAATTGCGGATTTCACTATGCAATAAGGGGATTTATCATCAGCCAATGGACATATCGATCTACCAGATGGCGATCGATAACGGGGGAAATGTTATGGTTTGTAAACAACCCCAACAGCACGACACAGACAGGTAGTTCAGAGTTAGCCAAAAACAATGGGCGTATTTATTTACAAACAGAAAGAGCAAAAAAACAACATAAAGCATTCAGGGGGAATGTCCTTGAGCAGAGTAGGCTCTGCGGCTCTGCAGTTCGGCCCAGAGCAGAGTTGGCTCTGTGGCGCTGCGGCCCTGGCTCTGCGGCTCTGCAGCTTCTTGTATCTCCACTCGGGAGGAACAGAGAAAAAGAGTGTCAATAAGCGAGCGTAGGGATTACAAGGCAGTCCAGTAATAAGTAGAGTCCAGTAACTAAAACAAGCGACACCTCTTCAGTGTTAACGGAACACACAAAAACCGAATGCAGGTCTTGAGTCCAGGAAAGAATGAGGAAAACAGAGCATCAAAAATATACTTCCAAAAACTCACCGAGGGCAATGGGAGAAAAACGAGGCACGGGTCCACGGGGCAGAGAGGGGTAACAGCGGCGATCTCCAGGAAACGTACTGGAGATAACAACGGAGAAACAACACGGGAGGAAACGACCCGACACTGAACGTTCAGAAACCCAGAGTATATAAGGGCTCCCATCGAGCTGATTTGAAACTCCCTTCAGGTGCGTGAAGGTAATTGGTACCTGGAAGCGTGCGGTACTGGGCCAGCCCTCACAGAAATGCTCGGGGGGATCCAACCGGCTCATAGTAAGATCTTTTTCACGTAAAGTACAACCCGATGGGGCATTGTTTTGATAGCCATCCAGGCGATTGGCCTATGTGGCTAGTTAGACGAACACGGTTATTGGTAATCAATAATAAGAGACTCATCCCAATGGCCCCGAATGTGTTAACTGCGTGCGATTAGCAGCAAGAGCAATGCATAACACAAATAAAAATTGCAGCATGATGCTAATTGCTAAATCAAAATCTTGTTACAAAATCAATTAATCAACAGCACCGACAACATTGGGGAAGCCGACAACATTAAATAACAATATTTAAATAATAAATAAGATTGCATGGGATCTCTGGGTGGCTGGCTCAATATCATCCTTGATTTCATCGAGTAGATCAAGAATTGCTTGAGCTGACAACATGTGTCTCCGGATGATTTCGGTCTCGCTTAAATCAAAAAGTGATATTCTCCTTAGAAATATCCTTTCACGAGCACGCCTGGCATTACGATGCCTTCGCCTGGCAACAATAAATGCACTTAGTTACCACCAAATCTCTCAAGACGTACTGTAAATAGCATCACTTTAACTGCGTGTGGCAATTAGCGCCGACCTTTGTGAATTGGGAGTGTTTTTGGATGAGGCTCATTTGCATAGAAAGGGGCACATATTCCACCCATATTACCTCATTTAAATACCTGCAAATACCACCGACACACCGGGACACAATGCTGATGGCAACGCAATTACCACCATATTTCACCCTTTGCACCTGTGTATTGCATTTTATTATGTCAAATAAAATCAATCAATCAATCAATCAATCAATAGCAAACTGTGTTTCAGAGCTATTTGCGCCGGCATAGCGTCAGAAAAAGCTGCGCAATCCCTTTGTGAATTTGCCCCTATGTGCGTATAAAAAATGTATCTACTGAGAGCTGGGCTTGTTTACAATAATCCCAGTGTAATTACTGTGTCTGAGACATGGTTGCATAGTGCAATCTCTGACAACGAGGTTGTGTCACAATCTGCCCTTTGGACTCAGGAACTCTCCGAACTCTCTGAACATAGACAATCCTCTGCTGCCCTCCGGTGGCCTGTCCACGGTACTACAGGCAACCACCCTGTGGTTACTGCGTGATTTTTTTCCATAGCCTTTGTGTGCGAAGACGCTCTCTGATTGGCTAGCCCGCGTACAGCGAAGACCCTCTCTGATTGGTTTAGCTCCGAAGGGCTCTGGGATAGAAATGTCCGAATTGTACATTCTCTGCTTCGAAGTGGTTATGCTTTGGCCCTCTTTCGAAGTGGGTTATGCTTAGAGTTAGGGTTAGGGTCCTAACTCTAAGCATAACCCACTTCGAAAGAGGGCCAAAGCATAACCACTTCGAAGCAGAGAATATTATGTACAAGGCGGAAGAGACCCTTCGGAGCTAAACCAATCAGAGAGGGTCTTCGCTGTACGCGGGCTAGCCAATCAGAGAGCGTCTTTGTTAAACAAAGTCTATGGAAAAAAATCTTGCGTGGTTACCTATTGTCTGGAGCCTGTTGACTGTAATGGTTGCTTTTTGTTCTAATGTACTGCCTGTGTATTTGCTATCGGTCCTGTGTGCTCCCCAGTATGTCCTTATGTCCTAGTCTAGCCCTGTGTGCCCTGTGTGTATTCATATGTACGTCTAGTCCTGTATTCCCAGTGTTGTATTATTATTCATGTGTCCTAGCCCCCAGCTGTTTCTTGTCAATAATTAGTGTCCGTATATATACGTGCCGCCCCCCTGTTAACAGTGTTGCACCATTGTTCTGTTTACCCTGTATTCCCAGTGTCTTGCTATTCTGTCGTGCTCCCCGTTTATCCTGCCGTGTTCCCTGTCGCTTTGCCTGCCGTTTGCAGAATTCCCCCTTGTACATTCTGTTCCTGAGTTTATTCTAGTGTTCTTGTTTTTCGAGTCCGTTTCTAGCCTGTTTAAGTTTCCCCTCTGAGCCAGCCCGGCAGGCGGCAGCAAAAGCCTGTTTATCTGCAACTTCGACTCGTGCTCGTCTCTCTCTCACCCATCATTGTCCTGCACTTGAATCCTACCCACTTCTCCTAAACACCTCATTACAACAGGTTGGACTTGACAACTATGTTCTGTACAGAGCTGATAGGGGTTCTAGAGGTGGAGGAGTGGCTACATATGTCAAATCAAACCTGACATCTGAGCTTCTCAGGCCAAGGGTGAACCCTATAAACTTTGAGTGTCTTTTCATTCAAATTTATTTACATGAAAATAAACAGTTGACCATTGGAAATATTTATAGACCTCCTGATTCCCCCTCTGAATCTACAAATTATATATTATCCACCATTAACTCTTTAGATCGTCCAAACTAAACTATTATCAACATACTAGATCGATCATCTAGTAATGTTCTAAACTTATTTGGCAGTATCAACTTAACTCAACTTATAAGTGAGCCTACTAGAGTTGATACTAGATCCAAGTCCCTGCTAGATTGGATTCTCGGCTCACATCCAGATAGAATCTCAAACTCTGGTGTGTTACCCGATAGTTTCCGCAACCATTCTATCATCTTCTGCATTTGGAAGATAAAGCTACTGTACCATGTCTACCACCAAAATTTATCAGGATAAGACAATGTAGGAATTTGAATACTGAGCACTTTATTCAAGTTATTGTTATGGTTTGTAACCGACCCCAATCGCACAACACAAGACAGGTATGATGGTTTGCCAAGAAACAGATATTTATTGAACAACAGGGAAATACAGGGAAAAGGGCACTGTCCCTTTAAGGGAGAATCACAAATACAGGAATATAATATGAGGGGAAGGAAAGGTGCCTTTAAGAGGCGGGCAGGAAAAGGGAACACTAAGGGAAAGTAAGGGAACGCCTAAGGGAAGGTTAAGGGAACGCCTTGGGACAGAGGAACTAGAGACTAGGTAAACCAGGGACAAGGAGAACTAGGGAGAGAGGACTAGGGACTAGGAGAGCTAGGGAACAGGAGAAACGGGGACTAGGGGAACTAGGGACAAGGAACTAGGTGGAACTAGAAGGGGAGAACTAGGGAACAGGAACTAGGTGGAACTAGAAAGGGGAGAACTAGGGAACAGAGGGGACTGAGGCCCGCGGAGGCGGGCTGGGGTACAGGGAGGAACTGGGGACTGGTGGGAAAACATCTGGGCCGCTCTGCAGGACAGAGGAGAGAGTTAATGCACAAAGGGAAAAAACAAAGCAGGTGCAGAACAGTCCAAATAACAAAGTGAACAAAGTAATAATATCTTCGTGTGACAAACACACAGGGGGAGATGTAAAGTCCAAAAATACTATTCTAAGTGAGAACCAAAAACAGAGGCATTACGCTGGGAGATGAAATGTCCAAACTAACTAACTGAGGCAATACGCTGGGAGATGAAATGTCCAAACTAACTAACAGAGGCAATACGCTGGGAGAGTGACATCACAATCAAAACTCACCCAGGCGTATGCGTAAAGGTACAGGAACAGCAGCGGGAACGGGGGCAAGAGGCATTACGCTGAGTGAGTGACATCACAATCAAAACTCACCCAGGTGTATGCGTAAAGGTAAAGGGGCAGCAGCGGGAACGGGGGCAAGGGCACTACGCTGAGTGAGTGACATCACAATCAAAACTCACCCAGGCGTATGCGTAAAGGTACGGGGACAGCAGCGGGAACGGGGGCAAGGGCACTACGCTGAGTGAGTGACATCACAATCAAAACTCACCCAGGCGTATGCGTAAAGGTACGGGGACAGCAGCGGGAACGGGGGCAAGGGCACTACGCTGGGTGAGTGACATCACAATCAAAACTCACCCAGGCGCATGCGTAATGGTACAGGGACAGCAACGGGAACGAAGGCATCGCCACCGGGGCGGCTGGCTGTCCGAGCCGAGGGAGAGAGTGCTGGAACAGTGGCGGTGACGAGGGCATCGTCCACCGGGTAGCCGCTGTCGGAGCCGAGGAACAGAGTGCTGGAACAGTGGCGGTGACGAGGGCATCGTCCACCGGGTAGCCGCTGTCGGAGCCGAGGAACAGAGTGCGCGCCACACCTTGGTGTGCGCGTCGGAACAGGGAGCTGGAACAGTGGCGGTGGCGAGGATGTCGTCCACCGGGTAGCCACTGTCGGAGCCGAGGAACAGAGTGCGCGCCACACCTTGGTGTGCGCGTCGGAACAGGGAGCTGGAACAGTGGCGGTGGCGAGGATGTCGTCCACCGGGTAGCCACTGTCGGAGCCGAGGAACAGAGTGGCGCGCCACACCTTGGTGTGCGCGTCGGAACAGAGAGACGCATCGGGGTGCGTCTGCCAGGAGGAGTGTGCCAAGCACGAAGGTCTGGAAGATGCGCGTCTGTGCGCCGGTACGGAGGAGCGTGCCAAGCTCGAAGGTCTGGAAGATGCGCGTCCGTGCGCTGGTACGGAGGAGCGTGCCAAGCTCGAAGGTCTGGAAGATGCGCGTTGCGCGCTGGTCTGGAGAGCGTGCCAAGCTCGAGCGTCCTTGGAAGATGCGCGTTGCGCGCTGGTACGGAGGAGCGTGCCAAGCTCGAAGGTCTGGAAGATGCGCGTTGCGCGCTGGTCTGGAGAGCGTGCCAAGCTCGAGCGTCCTTGGAAGATGCGCGTTGCGCGCTGTGGACTGGAGAGCGTCTGCGCTGGTCTGGATGTGCGTCAGGACGACAGCTGCGCGGGGGGTCTGAAGTGGATGACTGGGATGCCTCCCGTGGAAGTCTAGGGAGCGCAGACCAGTCCCACTCTCAGGCAACGGCGACAGCAGGCGAAGGCTGGAGCAAACATCTCGACGCCGGAGAATGGAACAGCATAGGCAGACAGAGGATCTCCCGAAAGAGTCTAGATGTTTAGAGAATATGACTCGGCAAGTATACAACACGACCCCACGCCAAAACGAGGGGAAGCGCCCTGGTATTTAAAGCCCACAGGGGGACTAATTAGCCTGCCACCACAGGTGCGAGAGATAATAGAATATCAAACAGGTGTGGCCACTAAGGGTAAGGAACGAGAGGGTGGGGGCTAGAGAGAGTGAGTAGGGAATTCCTAACAGTAGGCTTAAAGAAGACAGAGAATAGGGAATTCCTAACAGTAGGCTTAAAGAAGACAGAGAAAAGGTAGTGAGCAGCGGGCAAAACCTCACAGTTATAACATCTATAAATTGGGACAGGTTTAAATTAATTCCATTTGTTGAAGATGCATGGAATTTCTTTTATACTGAGCTTACTAATATTATTGACGATCATGCTCCCTGGAAGACACTTAAAGTCAAGGGTAGACACTTGCCCTGGATTAATAGTGAACTTATAAATCTGTTTAAACAAAGAGATAAGGCTTGGGAAATGCATCGCCTGACAAAGGTTTCTGCCAACTTCAATGCATATAAACAAATACGGAACTTACCTGTATGTACAACTAAAATAAGAAATGCTAAATCCAACTATTTCAAAGATTGTTTAAGCAATGATTTTAGCAATCCAAAACAGTTTTGGAAGAGAATCAACAGTATAACTAAGAAGTCAACTATAAGTCCCACTCATATTAGAATTAATAATGAAGTTGTCAATGATCCCTCATCAATTGCACTTGCCTCTAATTATCACTTTAATTCTGTCTGCAGACTAAAATTGCTCCTCTTGAAAAGGTCGATGAATATAAGTACCTGGGTCTTTGGCTTGATTCTCAACTCACTTTCAAGTCACATATTGATGCTGTGATAAAGAAAACAAATTGTAGCCTGAGAATATTGTATCGTTCTATTAACTGTTTTTCTCTTCAAGTTAAGAAAAGAATCATTACACAGCTGGTACTGCCAATAGTGGACTACGCAGACATAGTCTATCAGAACACCACACTAACAAACCTCCGTCCTTTAAATGTCACTTATAATAGTGTTTGCAGATTTATATTGAGGTGCCCTTATAGAACCCATCACTGTCTTATGGTTGAGTCGTTAAACTGGCTTTCTCCCCAATTCAGAAGACATTTTCATTGGTTGCTTTTTGTTTACAAATGTATTTACTTGAATTACCCCCCCTATCTAAAGCAGTTCCTAATTCCATATAGTTCAACTTGTAATTTAAGACACACGGATCATCCTTTCTTTACCATACCTCGAACCACCAAAGTTATTGGTCGCCTTTCCTTTAAATATAAAGCACCAGCTGATTGGAACCAACTTTCTAGTTCACTCAGATCTCTCACTTCTTACCGGTTATTTAAGATATCTTTGTTCACTCATCTACAGACTATTTGCACTTGTTACTGATTTACTGTGTTAGGGCTTACATGTTGTTTACAGATCAAACTTAAATTTTGTATGTGTTTTATATGGGAACATATATATATATATATTGGTGATCCTCTTGGAATCAGTGTGGACTGTGGGGGTGAGCTTGGGAGAGCGTCTGTCAGTGTAGAAGTGTATTTTGTTGTCCTGTGTTTTGTTTTGTTTTGTTATGTATTGTATTGTATTGTATGTTTTGTATCCTATGTTAAAGGGGAGATGAAGCATTGAACAATGTGACCCTAGTTTGTTTGTTGTGTACCTTGTGTAAGACAGCGTCCTATAATCAAATGTGAAATCCTGCTTATTTGTCTGAAAAATCAAATATAATTTCCCTGTTTTCCCCATGTTTTCGCCATTTTGTTGCTGACGTCACGGTGATGGTTTGTGCTGGCTCCTGGTATAATACACTGCTGGTTAGCTGCCTAGTAAACATGGAGTGTCTTGAAGGTCAGTCAGTAAATGCAACGTTGCCTACCAAACAACGGGACCGCAGTGGTTCTTTTTGTATTGCCCCCAGCTGTTAAAACAAAATTTACCACGTGAAAGAGAGAGGAAAGTTGGTTCATTTCCACAAACTACCAGTGAAAAAACCAGTGTTGTTGGCACGTTGGCTAGCTGCACTCAAGCGGCGCGATCCACCTGTTGGACAGGGGACGAAGATCTGCAGCGAATATTTCATTGCCTCGGATTATGTTGTTGAGGGTGTCTTTGAAGAGGATGGGAGGTTTGTCCAGAAGACCACTAATCAGCTGAAGCCCGATGCGGTTCCCTCTGTCTTCGACTTCAGTGGCTATAGTGCAGGAGAGACAGACAGACCAGCCCAGGCAGTTCGGCCAGCATCAGCCCTGCGCCAGAGAGACAGAGCTCAAAGACGCGCTTGTACCGCAAAAGAGCGAGAGGTATAATCTGCGGTTTATCTAAATACTAATTTGATGCTATGACTATGTTTATATCGCTATGCTTCATCTCCCCTTTAAGGACCCCCTTGAAAACGAGATAGCATATCTCAAGGGGTTTATCTTTCTAATAAATTTCAAATATGTATACGCACGGTTGTATAAATCTATTATTTTATATTATTTATAAAATATTATATTTTTAATAGGGATGCTCGATATTGTCCAACGCTTAATTTCCGATACCGATATCAACCGATACCGATATATGCAGGGTTTCCTCCCCCAAAAAACGGAATAATTTCAGGTAATTAACATTACATATCTCTTGTCGTGGAATTAACACAACATTATGCATACTTTTGACAATAAATAAAATCAGAATCTGTTCTTACTTGCTTGCCTGGGTAAATAAAGGTTAAATAAATGTAAAAAAAAATCACATTTTAATGCCAATATCGGCCGATAATATCGGTAGGCCATCCCTAATTTTTAGGCGTGCACAGGTTTCCTCATTTCCTTACGTATGCAAACATTTTGTGTGGATTCTCCACACAGTTTTATAAATGAGACCCCTGGTCTATTGGCATCTGTTTACTTTTTGATGTTTGATGTCTGATGTTTCATGTCAAATTAAGTCTATGTTTGATCTTTGTTTGCTCCAGCCACAGAGTAGCTCTCTAGATCTCTGTTTTGTGGATGCTCTCCAGTGATTTAACTTTGTATTTTAATTGTTCTTTAACTTCTTTAACTTCAAGTTACTGTGTCTTTTAATAAACACCCTTGGAAACATCCACTGCCTCGACCGCCCTGCATTTGGGTCCTACCCCGGCATTGTAACTAATACATCTTCCAACTAATGTCCTGCATTTAGGTTTTGGTATCTGTTTGCCAACAAATTTGCCTGTAAATAATTGTGCTCTGTATATAGATTTTAACCCTTTCACTGCCGCACTACCAAAACGGTTAACCCTTTCACTGTGACAATACACAGAGGGTTAACCCTTTCACTGCCACGGCGACCGTCGGTTGTGTGATACCAAAGGGTTAACCTTTTGTCGTGTGGCAGTGAAAGGGTTAAGTAGGCTACTTCAAACAATAGTCTGTGTACTTTTGACCCCGTCGGATCGTTTCAAACTTCATGTACAAAATACTCTTGCAAGGTTCACCTACATTCAGTTCACAGTTGTACGGCGCTGTTCTTCAGGGCTCAGCCACTCTTTGTCTTTGCTTTGTTTGTAGTCCTGCTTAGTTCTACAGGAATTGTCTGCGCACGGCTAACTATAGTACTATAGTGTTAACCTCCCACCCAAGCATGATTAGACAAAACAATGACTTTCAACTGAAGCTGACTCCTCTTAAAGGAACCAGAAGCACATAACGGCTGCTTATAATCTTTCTATTCTAACGACGAGTCTATCGGGAGACATCAGTTTTACGACAGATGCTAGTGTGTCAACATGGATGTCCGCCAGGAGGTGTTTCTTGCTCGTTAAGTTCTGTTCCCGGGCCTCCTGTCCCTTCAGAAGGCAGAGGGAGGTGGTTTTAAAGTTTAGTTGAGAGGAGGGAGACATTGACCTTGTGCTGGTGGAGGGGGAGGTTTTCTCTCCGTACCAATGTGACAACTAAACCCTCCCCCTTCATCCTGAGTGACACTCCAGGAGAAGTGTTGTGACGCACCAGGGAATGGTCACTTGTGGAGAACCAAGGACGCAGGGGGGTGTATTTCTCTCTTAGATATGACTCCGGGGGCCGCACTTCCCCTCAATCATAATCATAATATCCCGCTATACATGATAGAGCAGGCTATAATGAAATGAGAACATGTCATTAATGTTGTAGCCTAATTAATTCATTTCCATGATGAGCTGTTGAATTTACATTTCATAATAACAGATGATGCATTTACATGTGAAATTGTACCTAATAAATTATTTTTAAGTTATGGTAATTACTAGCAATGACAAGCATGTTTGCAAACATCAAACAGCATCACATTATCCTGGCATATTTCCCCCATATAACTGACATGTGTAGGAAGTCCCCTTTGTGGTTTGTTTGCATTGCTATTGCGATGCCTGTTACTAGATGAACACTTGCATGTTTAAACCGGAAGGCTGAATGGACCTGTCTCAAACCCTGCCCTCTTTTCTTGATCCTCCAATCACAACTGTCGCTTACCTCGGACAAACTTGGTTTGTCCGAGGTAAGCGACAGTTGTGATTGGAGGATCAAGAAAAGAGGGCAGGGTTTGAGACAGGTCCATTAGCCCCAACAGTGGCTTTGCGGGTGGTGTTTTCATATTTGGACAATATTCCAAATAGTGGTGGGGGGAAATATTGATACGTAGTAGTATCGCGATACTTTGTGAGGTGATACTGTATCGATACAAGGACGCCAAGTATCGATATTTTATTATTTATTTATTTAAAAAAAGATATATAGATTTTTATTTTTTTTGTATAATGAAGTTGCATTGTTCATTTCAATACCTGTAATAGTACAGTAGTCCACACACACACACACACACACACACACACACACACACACACACACACACACACACACACACACACACACACACACACACACACACACACACACACACACAGATAAAACATGTTGACAAAGTTTTACTTTGCAGTTGAAAAAAGGTAATAAATATATCGCAATATTAATATCACAATACTCAGCATATCGTGGGCGGCTAGGTGGTGTAGTGGGCAAGGCACTCGCCACCAGTGTGGAGACGCTAGGATTCGCGTGTTCGAATCCAGCTCTCCACATTGTTTTCAGTTTAGCTGGTCGTCCGCAGTAATACACATTGGCCGTATTACGGGGAGGGAAAACTGAAGGGTGGGGATCGAACGTTGTGAACAAGCGACTCCTACAGGTCGGTTGGTGCGCCTGCGCAGTAGAATCAGGAAGTGTCGGGGGCAGCGTGAGCCTCCCACGCGTTACTCCTCGACACTGAGAGATCGAGCTGCGCAGGTGAAAAGATGCGACTGCTGTTACCTCAAGTACCGGAGGGGACTTGTGCTATGTATGACTTAGTCCACATTGCAGCCGGCTTGTGGGAGGCAAGAAACAGCGTTCGTGACAGGGGAGGGTTGAATTGGATGATACGAAATTGGGATGGGAGAAAATATAGAAAAATGGGAGAAAAAGTGGATAAAAAAAAACAATACTCAGCATATCGCAATATATTTTGAATCGCAATACTATCGTATCGTGACTTAAGTATCGTGATAATATCGTATCGTGAGGCCTCTGGTGATTCCCACCCCTAATTCCAAAGCCACAATCTTGAATCTGGCTCTACTATGATACTCGAAGGGCATTTTCACGTTAGGAACGGTTGCCTCCGTTCCATTCCGTTCCAGAGAACCCCCCCCTGCTGGTCAGCTTTCACACTACACCAATCTCGTTTAGTTCCCGAGCACATTTGAGGGAGCAACACCCCGCTGTTGGTAAAGCTGGCACTGCCACAGACGCGCTATAGCTGGCACTTCAACCCTTCTTTGCTCTTGGAGAAAACATTTATGGAAAATGAATGATAACCGGTGATGTCTCTGACGCTACATTGTGGGATTCTGTTAAGGTGGTATTGAGAGGGCACATTATATCTTCTTATATCAATCCCAAACGGACCTATATAATAGGGATGCTCGATATTGGCTTTTTTACCGATACCGATATACCGATATTGTCCAACTCTTAATTTCCGATACCGATATCAACCGATACCGATATATGCAGGGTAATAATTTCAGGTAATTAACATTACATATCTCTTGTGGTGTAATTAACACATCATTATGCATACTTTGACAATAAATAAAATACTAATTTGTTCTTACTTGCTTGCCTGGGTAAATAAAGGTTAAATAGATAAAATAAAAAAAATAAAATGTATTTATTTTTTACCGATACTGATATTTTCCGATATCACATTTTTATGCCAATATCGGCCGATAATATCGGTAGGCTGATAATATCGGACATCCCTACTATATAATATTATAAAATTGAAGTATGAATACAACTCTATTCTGGGCAAGCAGGTTAGCAGCACCCTCCTCCTTGAACTCAGACAGAAGCACTTGTTACAGCAAGACTCTTCCGTGTCTTGGTACAGTTGTGTCCACACCTGAATCGTTCCGTGCCCGGGGACGCCTGAATCGTTCCCCAGACCACCTTTTCAAGTTCCACGGAACAGTTATCCGTTCCCGGGGACGGAATGCAGCGTTCACACTACACAACTTTTTGGGCAATCGTGAATGAATGAATGAATGAAAACTTTATTTAACAGATTGCAGAATGGGTACAATACAGTACGGCTCAATACACACAATTGTTAAGGGGATGCAGACCAGAGAAAGACGTTTGTCTTGTTTACATCAGGGTCCCCCATTTTCAATTCATATTGACATTTATGACATACACAACATACATGACATTTATGGCATAGGGACATACATGACATACAGGTATTTAGTACTGATATATTTGTGACATAAACGGTATTCAAATATACAGTACTGTTACCCATAGATCCTGACAGAGTATATACATAATGGGGAGGGGACTGTACATTAGGAGGGGGTGGGTGGTGGGTGGGGGGGTGGGTGGGAGAGAAATATACATACGGTGGGGAGAGAATATATACATGCGGTGGGGAGGAGACTGTCTATTAGGAGGGGGTGGGGGGTTTGGACATTTACGGTGCCCAGTTTAGAATTGCAGCCTCCCGTAGGTGCTCTTTAAGAGCGGTTTTGAATGTGGGTAGGGATTCACATTCCTTTACAGCTTTGGGTAGGGCGTTCCACATTGATGTGGCATAATTGCGAAACGTGTTTAGTCCCTTGTTTGAGCCGAATCTGGGTTGCACATGATTTGTGGAGCTCCCTCTGGTGTTGTGGTCGTGGTATTCACTGACCTTTGGGAAGTATTTTGACATTTACATGGGTACCTTGGTCGTGTAGTGTATCTTGTAGACCAGGCCCATTGCAAGTTGCTGTACTCTGTCCGAGTCTGTCGTCTACTCTAAGCCATCCTAGGTGCTCGGAAACGGCCCCGGGTCCCTATAGTGTGAAAGCACCCTAAGGGTCATTCGCTGCGGCATCCATAGGGGTCACTCCATGGTCGCTCTAACTTGCTGTAAAAGTCCTACTACTTTGTGTACTATTACAGGTTAGTATTCTATACAGATGATGTCATAGACATGGGAATTACCATACCTGTTGGCGTCTAGTCTGTAAATAAGCCCCTGCTATACATCTACATAGCAGTCAAAGAACCGTTATAATAACTGAGAGCTGCTCCAACCTTCAGTATTGCACCAGTGTTACAGTTAATGGTGGTTGGATGGTGGCTAAGTGGCAGACAAAATGACTGTCCATTACACATAACATGTTTCTAATGAGTCCAAAATCATCAAATCATTTTGATCTACACCCATGGGTGAAAGACTATTCTTCCTGGGGTCCTAACACACAACCTACAACATTACAGTACATTACAGTAACAAAAAGAAACAATAAAAACATAAGAAACACCTTAGCCTAAGCACATTCTCAACATATTCAATCTCTCAACATAAAAAAAAACACACACACACAAAGGCTCCAACCACAAATACAATACTAACTAAACTAACTAACTAAACTAACAATACTAACTAAATAAATCAGTAACTCAACTGTATTTCACCATTCATAACAGCATCCTTCAACTTTTTCTTAAAAGTAAATTGAACTGCAACAACAATGCAATCAACTCAATTCCGATTCAAATTAAGCTCTGTGCATCCTGTATTTGGCTTCTGTGAAATTGTATAGCGGTACATAATTGCTCATTCATAATACACCAAGACAACTTTACAGCAGGGAGGAGACATTCTGTACTGTGTGCTGAGTTGGTTGTGAGAAATGCAACAATGCCCTCTGTGGACCCGATATTTCCCAGCTGTCATTTCATTACCTTGCAATTGTCTTTACTGGTGTACTTTACTTTACCCTATATACTGTAGATGCAAATGCCATGCTAACAAGAACTATAGCTCTTAATTAGACAAAGGACAGTTTCTCTACCAGAATTAGTATTTTTTATTTCAAACCTTTATTTAAACACGAAAGGCAACTGAGGTTTCCCTCATTTACAGTCACGTCGAGTGTACATACAGAATTAAGCACACACAAAAAAGGGTTTAAACTAGACAACAGTGGGGAGAATCTCAAGCTTGAAAGGACTGTTGGAGTTCATTCCGTGAGCTCCTGTTCAGAGCAAACTCAGGGGACCTTAAGGACCAGCCAGTCACTAGAACAGGTTCCATAGGTTCCAACATTCCATTCCAATAATGATATAATATAAGGAGGTAGCTTACCAATAATGATGTAGTATAAGGAGGTAGCTTACCAATAATAAGGGCCTTAAAAATTAACAAATACCAATACCAGTATATATATACTGCTTGGTTCATCTCCCACTGTAAAAGCCCAGAACGTTAGCCCAAAGATTTGTTTTTTAATAACTCTAAACCAAATGTAGGATACTCTTCACTAAGGATTTCCTTGGCATCCTTTGAACTCTGCCTACCACTATTATATTATATATCCTGTAGCAATAATGGTCTACTGAATATATAGTGTTTTAAATATACTTCAAAGAGGACATGTAGCCTATGTTTCACATGTTCTAGGTATACAGTGATGCAGTGCATATCTTTTTTCCTTTTTTCCCCTATCTTCTGTGTCAAACATTTGATAGTCGTTTTAGCAATAACACAATGCAGGAAGGAAATTACCACCTGAAAGTGGTGGTTATGGATTATCAGTTCATTCGTTTATATTTAGGTAGGATTTATTAGTAATAAATCTACCAATTATCATTTTAACGGGATGTTCGATATTGGCTTTTTTACCGATATCTGATATACCCATATTGTCCAACTCTTAATTTCCGATACCGATATCAACCGATATCAACCGATACCGATATATGCAGGGTTCCCCCCCCCCCCCAAAAACAGAATAATTTCAGGTAATTAACATTACATATCTCTTGTCGTGGAATTAACACAACATTATGCATACTTTTGACATTAAATAAAATCAGAATGTGTTCTTACTTGCTTGCCTGGGTAAATAAAGGTTAAATAAATGTAAAAAAAAATATATATATATATATTTGAAAACCGATACAGATAATTTCCGATATCACATTTTAATGCCAATATCGGCCGATAATATCGGTAGGCCGATAATATCGGACATCCCTAATTTTAACCCTTTCACTACCACACTACAGAACGTTAACCAACGGTTGCTTACCAACAGTTGCTTTTGATTGGACTCGGAGGATCTATGGAAGAAAGTTGGGGGCAGGGTTTGAGAGTTAAAGCATAGTATCACAACTAATCTGATATGATCATTATTATAGGTATATAATATAATATATATATAATATATATAATATAATATATATATATACTAGTGCTGTCAATAGATTTTTTTTTATATCCTACTCTTACTAGTTACACTGCTGGCCAGTATGACTACTACCATACTGTCTTTACACCTGTATCACTGTACATATTATACTACAACTCTGTACGTACATCTGATTAGCTCTACACTCAGTAGTACTAATTTATATATTTTATATCCAGTTGAATCACCTGTACATTGTACAAGGCAATAATTCTGAATCCCCTCTGCTAATATTTCTATATTTTCCCACGAGGAGCATTGAACCGTCGACATCCAGGCACCTAATAGTAGCAGCTAATTTATGAAGCACAATCGATGGCCAAGGGAGAACGCCGTGTTTGAACTCAGTGTTTGCCCAGGCCGGGCTGATGGGTTTGTTTAGTGTAAATCTCCCCGGCAGGCTGTGTAATGGAGAAACCCTGGTATAGCAAAGAATATTGGCATTCCTCCTGTCCTGAACTCAAAGAAGGTGAGGTGAACACAAATGTGGGCTAATTTTAGACTATCCATATACTGGATACACTCGCTCGATTTGTGGGAAACAAATACATGGCTACTTGTTTTTTTTTGTCTAGATGTGTATTATACTCGGTATGATGTAGCTATAACAGTGTATATACTGCATATTTACATAATAGTTTTTTATATTTTCTGCATATATATATATATATCCATACTGTATGTGTCTGAATATACCTGCATATAACTCCTCTATATAATTGTTTGTACACCTGCATATAACCCATAGCTCTGTATGATATGTGAGCATACAATAATGCTGTATATATATATATATATATATATATATATTATTCTCACCGCATATACATCTATCCACACACTTGTCTGTACTTTCCTGCACATAGTCCCTTACTCTATCCATATCTATATCTGTACGAGCGACACGGTGAAGGCAGCGGGTATCACAGAAGAGATGGTGAGAGTGTTTGGAAACATCTTGGACGAAGGAGAGATCCCGGAGGAATGGAAAGCGAGCACGACAATAACAATTTATAAAGGGAAAGGAGATGCACTTGAGTGCGGAAAGTACAGAGGAGTTAGACTGCTGGAAGGTTCTTGAGAGGGTGTTGGAGGAAAGGCTGAGGAGACTGCTGAGTGTGGACAGGAGACAGTGTGGATTCTGCCCAGGAAGATCAACGACCGATGCAATTTCTGTATTGAGGCAGATGCAGGAAAAGTATAGAGAGAAGAATATATATATATTGAAAAAATTAATATTTGCCTTTATCCAGGTTTGTCCCAATTGGGTGCTACCAGAGAGACTTGTGAGAGCTGTAATTTCATTGTATGTGGGAGCCACTTCGAGAGTCAAGACAGTAGCTGGAACATCGGAGGACTTTGGCATCGGAGTGGGGGTGCACCGGGGTTGGGCTCTTAGCCCACTGCTCTTCATCACCATAATGGAGGAAGCAACAAGGGATTCACGAGGAGAAGGATCGTGGGAGCTGCTTTATGCTGATGATCTAGTGCTGTCTGCAGATTCAGATGAGGAAGTGAGGAAAATGTCTGTTGAATGAGTGGAGGGATGGAATGAAGAAGAGGGGAATGAAGACACACATATCGACAAGATGAAGGTGACGACAACAGGGAGTGAAGGAGAGAGGATTCAGTCAGGAAGATACCCATGTGGAGTCTGTGGAAGAGGAGTGGGAGTAAACTCGGTGCCGTGTATATAGAATGTGACAAATGGTGTCACCAAAGATGTTCAGGTTTGGAAAATCTGAGGGGAGTGATGGATTTTAGACGCCCCACGTGTGAGAGGGAAGAGGAGGAGGTGGTTGGAGATGGTGGTCTGGTGGTGGAAGGGGAGGTGCTGGAGGAGGTGAAGCAGTTCTGCTATCTGGTGATGGTGAGAGTGACGGCGGTGTGGAGGAAGTGGCGGGAAATTAGTAGGCTACTGTTGAATCGAAACATATCAGATCAGTTCTCCTATATGGTTCAGAAACGTGGGCAATGACAAAAAGGGCGATGGTGGTGTTGAGAAGCTGTGATCGAAAGATGTTGAGGTATGTGGCGGGAGTCAGATGGCAGGACGGGAGGACCAGTGGATGAGATCTGTGGTGTCAGGGAAATTGAGTTCAAGGTGAGATATGGACGTCTCAGGTGGTTTGGACGTGTGAGAAGATCGGAGGAGGAGGGGGGGGGGGTGTTGAGAGGGGTGGAGGAGATGATTGTGGATGGGGACGGAGGCCGAGAGGGAGACCGAAGCAGACGTGGAGGGGATGTGTGGAGAATGATATGAGGGATCTGGAGATACATGAAGACATGGCACAAAACCGTGCCCAGTGGCGTGGAGTCATCGCCCGTCGGAAAATAGGGACGTAAAACGAAGATGATGATGAAGATGATCATTCTCTCTGGTGATGAGCACTAGTTACGCTGCTAAAACCATACTGTTTTAATACCTCTATCACTGTACATATTATACTACAACTCTGCACATAAATCTGATTAACACTATTACTCAGTAGTACTAATTTATATATTTTATATCCCGTTTAATCACCTGTACATTCATTGTATATTGCTGTTGCACTTTACTGCTACATTTGCACTCTGGTTGGATGCCAAACTTATTTTTGTTGTACTATACTTGTGCTGTATGATGACAATACATTTGAATCTAATCTAATCTAATCTAATCTATTGTGCTGGACTATGTTGTACTGTATTGTGTACCAGAGAGGGGAGTATCCTTCTCTTGTGGGACTATACAGTATGTCACATTTTGTTCCTTAAAGGTTGATTTTTGCATGTGACCTGCTTCATAACACGTTATGTACGTTACAGTACACAATATTTTACGGTAGGGCTGTTTGAACTGTTTACATGACACACTTAGATCTGAATCAAATCTGCTAATCCTGCCTATAGGGCACCAGACAGCCGGTGTTTACCACATTCTGACCATTTAGAAAGGGTCAGATCGGTGGTCAATTAGGGGTGGGTGACGTATAGCCTTAAAATAATATCACAATATTTCAGGGTAATAACGATATTCATGACCATTATGGGGGGAAATAAATACTGAGCAATATTTTATCAGTGATTGCAGCATCATTTATTAATAATGCAAATAGTGATATAAGTCCAAATATTCTGTAAATATAAAAGTATTTTTAATAGTGTTTTCCTTGTAATTTTCAGTAAAAGCATAAATAACTCAATTGTTTAATGTTTTAGTTTAACAATAACTAGAAAGTAACTAAAAACAAGTATGTTGTGTTTCCACCTTTAGCCATAACCGTTTTATTTCTTCTTGCATATTTGACTAATTAATGTAAAAGAATCCTTTGTTAGCGGTATAATAAAGGTACAGTATAATATATACTTAAATTTACATTCAAATTGTCTGTTTGTCTAAACTGTCTATCTCCCATATAGTAAATGCACAATTGCACAGCGCTGCTACATATTCTATTCCACTGTATTTTTATTATAGTTTAGTGCAGTGGTTCTCAAACTTTTTACACCAAGTACCACCTGAGAACGTAGCTGGCTCTCCAAGTACCACCATATGACCGGCGTTAAAATACAGTCTATTCAGCTATGCACAGTTCACGCAGGAGGCAAATGTATTCCTAATACCATTATTTATTGTTAACTTTTGTCAGACACAGCCACAATGTACAAAGGGATAGCACTAGAACTAGCAAACGCTTCCACACAACTCATACAATGCAAGGGGCATTGAGAACATAATAACTAACATTCTCACATAGCAAGTGAGAAAATTAAGAACTGTATTTCAGCAAATGTACTTAATTCTCTCTCTCTCTCTCTCTCTCTCTCTCTCTCTCTCTCTCTCTCTCTCTCTCTCTCTCTCTCTCTCTCTCTCTCTCACTCTCTCTCACTCTCACTCTCTCTCTCTCTCTCTCTCTCTCTCACACAGCAAGCAATTGTCCGTCATTCTCTCTCACACACACACACACACACACACACACACACACACACACACACACACACACACACACACACACACACACACACACACACACACACACACACACACACACACACACACACACACACACACACACACACACACACACACACACACACACACACACACACACACACACACACACACAATTATTTTGTTACAAAAACTTAATTTCCTGCATTCTGGTGCAGGAATTTTTGAATTTTTACCCTTTAAATGCCAGTGTTTGTGATGGGCATCACAAATTATTGTAAAAAAGAAAAGAAAACACATATTCAATACATTTTTGAATGTTTACCCTTTAAATGCCAGTTTGTGTGATGGCATTACAAATTATTGTTAAAAAAACACACAAAAAGTAAAATATTTACAATATATCAAATGCAAAGTACATTTTTCTGGGGGGGATTATTACAGGCTAGGCATGTGTCAATGATTAGCAGCAACACATATTTTGATGCATTTTTTGTAATGTCAGATTTAACACCAACTCTTTTCAGAAAAGTGGGAGTATTTCATTTTTTATCTGACATTACAAGAAATCTAAAAATAAATGGTTATGATCAGGACTGAAGTTGAATTAAAGATTTATGACTGTTTAGACTGCATTACTCTCTGTCACAGTGATCTCCTCCTGGTTGTTCCCCACTTAGATTATCTAACTATCGCGCTTTTTTTTAGCTTTTTTGGAAATGTTTTCAAGTACCACCAGCAGTACCACCAAGTACCACTAGTGGTACGCTTACCACAGTTTGAGAACCACTGGTTTAGTGTAT
>NC_140167.1:200353480-200355983 GCF_963971535.1 Notolepis coatsorum | reverse complement strand
ATGAGTCCTTCATTCCAGACATCAGGAAAATAGCCTAGATTTAGTGTCAAATTGAATAATTTTAAAATAGCCAATTGGAATTTTTCAGAGCTGTGTTTAATCATTTCATTTAATATGCCATCTGTACCACAGGCCTTTCCTAGCTTTAAGGCACTGGAGTTTTGATTTCAGCTCTTGTTCTGTGATTGGGAAGTCTAAAGGGTTTTGATTATCCTTTATGATATTTCCCATTTTTGTAATTTTTCACATATCTGGCTGGTTTCCGTTTTTGTATTTAGGGGTACAGTTGTAAAGAGTGATGTGAAGTGGTTTGTCCAAACATCCCCATCTTGGATAGCCATTTCTTCCGGCTTATCTTTATTCAATGAGTTTCCAGTGGTCCCAGAAGGAGTTAGAGCTTAGAGAGTCCTCTATTTTGCACAATTGTTTATTTACGTGATTGTTCCTTTTAATTCTGATGGTCTTTTTGTAGTGTTTCAATGATTCACAGTATTGGAGGCGTAAGGTGTCATTTTGTGGGTTTATGTGTTTCTGGTTTGATATTTTTCTTAGCTGTGTTCTAAGAGCTTTACATTCTTTGTCAAACCATTGGTCCTTTTTAGTTTTTCTCTGTTGTTACCTGATAGTTTTAATTTGGACTTTGTTGCAGTTCTTTCAAATATATAATTGATGTGTTCTACAGCTAGGTTTACTCCTTCAACACTGTTAGAGTATGGCAATGGCTAGGAACGTATCTAACAGTGATTGTGTCTCATCACTGGGCGATGGCTCTCTGGTAGTCCTGCATGCTGTTCTGGGACCATCTGTAGTATTTGGGGATGTTGTATAGTTTACTGGGCTGTGTAGGAGGATTTTTGAGCGACTCAGTTCTTTTCATGTATGCAGTGATCTGACTGTGGTCGGAGAGTGGGGTCAGGGGTTTTGACTGTGAATGAACTGAAGGATACTGGATCCAGATCTGTTATCATGTAATCTACTGTGCTGCTGCCAAGGGGTGAGCAGTTAAGTGTACCTTCCTTGTGAGTCCCCTCTCAGTCTCTGCTCTGTTTGTCATTCTCTCTCTCTCTCTCTCTCTCTCTCTCTCTCTCTCTCTCTCTCTCTCTCTCTCTCTCTCTCTCTCTCGCTCTCTCTCACTCTCTCCTGCTCCTCTCACTCTTAACATGCTGTCTCTCTCTCTCCTGCTCCTCTCACTCTTAACATGCATGCTGTCTCTCTCTCTCTCTCTCTCTCTCTCTCTCTCTCTCTCTCTCTCTCTCTCTCTCTCTCTCTCTCTCTCTCTCACCCTGCTCCTCTCACTCTTAACATGCTGTCTCTCTCTCTCTCTCTCTCTCCTGCTCCTCTCACTCTTAACATGCTGTCTCTCTCTCTCTCTCTCTCTCTCTCTCTCCTGCCCTCTCACTCTTAACATGCTGTCTCTCTCTCTCTCTCTCTCTCCTGCTCCTCTCACTCTTAACATGCATGCTGTCTCTCTCTCTCTCTCTCCTGCTCCTCTCACTCTTAAAGCCCAACCTCCAGGTTAAACCCTACTGATCAATTATGGGTAGTTTACATCATTGGTATATAATTTCATTATTTATTTTTTTCCATTTGACACCGGAAATGCCACTCTGAAAGAGTTAAAACGGTCCATGCACGAATAACATGCCACGCAGCGAATCAAAAAAGCTTATCAAACGCAGACGTCACTACAGGTGCATATTAATGAGCCGAATCTAAAAGCTTATCAGACGCTAGCACGGCCGTGACGTCACTTCAGGAAATGCCTTGCCCGTCCGGGTCATAGTACTAGATCAATGGCGGCCCACTCGGTGCATCACAGTTATAATAATAATGCAGGACCTGCTCAGTTAGCCTATAGGTCCGCCGTCCCTGCTGCCCTACAGTCGGGACCACTACACTGACGTTAGCCTATGGTTTTCTCCTCTTTGTGTGCCCCCGTCCTCGCGGGTGTCCTGCGGAGGAGCTTGTGGACGCGACAACAGCGGCGGCCGTTGTTAGCTCATAGCTATCATGTTATCGTGCTACCCACTAGCCTTTACGGGCTCGAGCACCCTACAGGCTGCCACCATTGTCGCCGTTGTCGCGTCCATGGGCCCCCCCAGCAGGGTACCCGTGGGGACCGGGGTGTACAGAGAGGAGAGAACCATTTTGGGTCGGCCGTTCATGCCGGCCAGCGAGCCGGATGTCGGGATATGTTGTTAGCACAATAGCTACTAAGCTAAGCTATGTTAGCTACTAACGTTATACACACAATATGTGTACAATGACACAATGATTTACATTATTACAAATATGGTAACGTGGTTGTGGCTTTATAGATGGGTGGCTATAATCACGGAGCAATAGTGAGGTGAAACAGATACATTTTCATTCGGCTAGTAGTAGCAAGCATATATCTATGGTAGCAAGGCTCTCTGCCTGCAGTGCTGCCACTAGCTGTGTGTGACTCTCAGTGCCCCCTGTGTGAGCCCCTGGTGCCCTGCACCTGTTGTGACCGAGATAA
>NC_140167.1:200260980-200350980 GCF_963971535.1 Notolepis coatsorum | reverse complement strand
GTCAGTGCGCAAGCGAATTTTTTTTTTTTAATTTTTTTATTGATGAAAACGCATAATATGGTTTTTACCTATACATTCGGATCAGCAGTTCAGCACCTGCACTGTTGGTGGGTGATCCTAGTAAAGGATGTCGCATAGTGTTCATCTTCAATGAATGGACCAATGCAATAGTCTACCAAAGCCCCCCCTCTCTCTCTATATATCTCACACACACACACACACACACACACACACACACACACACACACACACACACACACACACACACACACACACACACACACACACACACACACACACACACACACACACTTCAGAAACAAACATAGTATCAATGAGAGCATCAATAATACACCTGAGTGATGTCTAGTAAAAAAAAAAAAAAAAATTTTGGGGCCCCCCCTCATTGCTGGGCCCTTGGAATCATCCTAAGCTACCCCCCCCCAGCTACGCCCTGCTCATATGTATGCCTTTCAGTGGGGGGGGGGGGGGGGGGGGGGTGAGCCATGTGTGGTGTCCCTGGAGAAAGTAAGGGCTCAGTGCCTTGCTCACGGTCACTTTGACATGGACAGACACAGCATTGTAGCTGTTTCGAGGATCGAACCTGTGACCTTCTGTCACACAGTATTTGTGATGTACTTCTTTAGGTAGACAATGATTTACATACATTTTTTACTTTTAGCTGTTATTATACTGTATACATTGGGTAATGATATTTGTGTAAATTAACCCATCAGGGTAGTTGCCGGTTTCACCTTTGTAAATAAAGATTCATCAAAGTAACCAGTGATTACTTACTGTGATCGTATTGTGATCGTTTTGTGATCTGACTGTGATCTGACTGTGATCTGACTGTGATCTGACTGTGATTTGACTGTGATCTGACTGTGATCTGACTGTGATCACACTGTGATCTGACTGTGATCACACTGTGATCTGATTGTGATCTGACTGTGATCTGACTGTGATCTGACTGTGATCGTACTGTGATCTGACTGTGATTTGACTGTGATCTGACTGTGATCTGACTGTGATCACACTGTGATCTGACTGTGATCACACTGTGATCTGATTGTGATCTGACTGTGATCTGACTGTGATCTGACTGTGATCGTACTGTGATCTGACTGTGATCGTACTGTGATCTGACTGTGATCTGACTGTGATCTGACTGTGATCGTACTGTGATCTGACTGTGATCTTACTGTGATCTGACTGTGATCTTACTGTGATCGTACTGTGATCTTACTGTGATCACACTGTGATCTTACTGTGATCTTACTGTGATGTGACTGTGATCTGACTGTGATCTGACTGTGATCTTACTGTGATCACACTGTGATCTTACTGTGATCTGACTGTGATCTTACTGTGATCACTGTGATCGTACTGTGATCTTACTGTGATCGTACTGTGATCTTACTGTGATCACACTGTGATCGTACTGTGATCTTACTGTGATCGTACTGTGATCTTACTGTGATCACACTGTGATCGTACTGTGATCTGACTGTGATCACACTGTGATCTTACTGTGATCGTACTGTGATCTTACTGTGATCTGACTGTGATCTTACTGTGATCTGACTGTGATCTGACTGTGATCTGACTGTGATCTGACTGTGATCGTACTGTGATCTTACTGTGATCACTGTGATCTTACTGTGATCTGACTGTGATCTGACTGTGATCTTACTGTGATCACACTGTGATCTTACTGTGATCTGATTGTGATCTGACTGTGATCGTACTGTGATCTTACTGTGATCACTGTGATCTGACTGTGATCTTACTGTGATCACACTGTGATCGTACTGTGATCACACTGTGATCGTACTGTGATCTTACTGTGATCACACTGTGATCTTACTGTGATCACTGTGATCTGACTGTGATCTGACTGTGATCTGACTGTGATCTTACTGTGATCTGACTGTGATCTGACCTTAGGGATGGTTACCGAATTAGGTACTTTTAAAGGTACCTACCGAATCACGTGAGATCCGTCGGTGCCACATTTCGGTACTGTAAAACAAATAATAATAATAATTAATTATTTTTTTGACTACGTCAATGTTTCGTTTACCACGAAACGAAACCTATGAAGTGTGCCGCACATTCTTGTCAACCTTCACACGCACAATATACGCTTACCTAGGATTTTACTTGATTCAACAACAAAGCAGTCGGGGCAATGGCAAGCAGAAAACGGTCGAAAGTGTGCTGGTTATTTGAAGTTTGGATTTTTCTTTTCACAACTGAGGTAGGTAGATTACATTTTTAGAGACTAAAGTACCGAAAAAAGGTACCGTTGGGTACCGGTACCGGTATCGGTTCAAATGTGAAAGGTACCCAACCCTAACTGTGACCGTACTGTGATCGCACTGAGGTCAAGGCAACTTCACACTGTAGACGCAGGATTCCGTCATTTCAGACGAGTGAGTTGAGTGAGTGATCAGGATTAAACACTCAACGTGTTTGTTGGTCAATTAGAGTACGGTCGGTAGGTGATCCACAGCATGTTTTATTTTAAGAGTTCATTTGTGCGTGGGCGTGGCAAATTATATATATTTGTATCCACTTTTTCTCCCTATCCTTCTATTTTTCTCCCATCCCAATTCCGTATTTCCAATTCTCCCCTCCCCTATCTTGAACGTTGCTCGACTATGCCTCCCACTGGTCGGTCGTAGGGAGGATAGAAGCCTTGCATCACGGGTCCCCTCCGGTACACGAGGAGGCAGCCTGTCGCATCTTTTCACCAGACAGCGTGGACTCTCAGTGGCGAGGTGTAACGCGTGGGAGGCTCACACTCCCCCCGCTACTTCCTGTCTCTGCTGTGTAGGCGTCCCCCAACCGACCTGTAGGAGTCGCTGTCCACAACGTCCAATCCCCACCCATCGACTTCCACCCGCTACCTAATTTTGAGATAGTATGACGACTGGCCCAAGCCGCAGGCAATGCTGACACCGGGATTCGAGACCGGAGTCTCTTGCATTGGTGACGAGCGCAATCTCCGCTCCGCCACCCAGCCGCCCCAGCGTGGCAAACATTTGTTTCACTTCCACATCCATATCATTTGTCATTGACAGTACTATGTGAATTGGCTCTGATTCTTGGCTCTGAGTGTATTGTATTGGGGTATCCTTTTGTTTTCTCAAAAAAGTTAAATTTTCAGATAGGAAGTTTTGCGTTTCAGCCATCGATGTTTGTTTGTTTACTGAGCAGCAGGTCTAATCAGTCCTGCCTGTCAGCGAGGCGAGGCGTCACCTGTTGCCCTTCCAAACCAAACCAAACCAAACCACACACTCTGGCACAGTAGTGTTGGAAATTATATGTTAGCTACACTGTATTTTCTCCCACCTTTTTTCGTATTTTTTTCCCATCCCACTTGCGCAACATTTCCCCCCCCTTGCCGGTCTAGGGAGGGTTGAAGACATCTCCTCCGATACATGTGGAGTCAGCCAGCCGCTTCTTTTCACCTGACAGCGAGGACTCTCACTGGGGGAGTGTAACGAGTGGGAGGATCACATTATCTCCCCCAGATCCCTTCCTCGCTGAGCAGGCGCCCCGACCGACCTGTAGGAGTCGCTGTTTACAACGATCAGGATACACACCCCACCGGCTTCCTACCCGCTGACACTGCCAATAGACCTGTCGCTAAACCACGGCCCCTTTGAAAACTCGGACACGCAAAGCCGACCGTGAATGACTCGTTGACGATGGCCGCAGGCAGCCCCTTTCCTGACTGTGATGCAAGCCTTGCTTCACAGTCACGAAAGGGGCTAGGCCGCGGGAGATTTACCACAGCAGGTAATAGACCTGTTTTTTAAAGATAACACAAATATTTCATCTAGAAGCAGACAGAGAGGGTTACAATATGCAGTGGAAAAGTACGTTCATGAGATACACATTTACCTTAGACCTCCATGGTGATGCAAGCATTAGCTATAGATACCGTCTCAAGCATTACTTACAGTTGACTTGATTGAAGATTACAAGAACTATGACGATAATCCATGATTACTACTATTGCTGATACATTTAGTTTAAGGCTAGTGGGCCAACGCAGTATACGAGCTAGACCTGACAGTTGTGTCACTAGTCACTAGAATGAGGAAAAAAGTGAGAGCTGTCACTTGCCAACAATCCTCCTCCATAAAGGGGTGAGACGTCAGAGAATAGTATGCTGCACATTCTAGTGTACATCAGGTCAAATGATTGATTACACTAACTATAAATGTATAGTGATAGAGACCAAAGTAAAAATACCTAATAATAAAATAGACCTAATAGGGGGCGACAGTGGCTTGGGAGTAGAGCAGTCGTCTGGTAATCCGGAGGTTCCCGGTTTGATTCTCGCTCCTCCCGGGCAGCGTGTCGAAGTGTCCTTGAGAAAGACACTGATGAGCAGGTTGGCACCTTGCATGGTTGCCTCCACCGTCGGTGTGTGAATGTGTGAGTGAATGGGTAAGATGTGAGAAACAAATTGTAAAGCGCTTTGGATAAAAGCGCTATATAAATACAGCCATTTACCAAAATACCTGTAAATCACAGTATATGGGTACAGGACATTTTCTTTTTCTTATAACTTTTCTTATAACACTAAGTATAAGTTATATTTAATATAAATATAAATAAATGCATATACAACACATTCTCAAGATAGATCACTCTGATTAGAAAAGAAAACCCACAACTAAAGTGTACATAAATAGCCACTATTTTTAATATATACAATAAATATACATGGATTTACAGTTACACAAATGGATGTACGATATAAACTGGAATAGCGAACAATATCATGTGTCGTTGTGATACATCTATGGTAATTTACCATTATATTCTTGTAGCCAAATGAATGCTGTGACGAGGCTTAAAATTGATTTTGTCCCAACCCCAGACCCATAGTTCACAAATCGAATTAAAATGTTATCGCTGGATGCACATTGTCAATCTCCTGACCCGTTAGTCATAGTCACAACATTTGCTGTGCTTATTGATGACCCTTGGAAGGAGAAACATGTTGATTTTGGTTACCCTTACTTCTAGTACCTCCATTATGGATTAATAGCCTGGTCTGTTGACATTTGCAATATCAGCAACTGTTGATGAAGATTAAGTAGTAGTTGCCTATAGAATATGTACTGTACTTTTACTTTTGAAACTTAATACAGTACTGTAGTGATTGTAATGGTACATAATTCACCCACGAACCTATTGTTAGGAACATTCTAGAAAATTAGTGCCGCCCGAACATTCTGGAACGTGTGTGATGTCATGGCAGTACATTCTAGAACCTTAGTTCTGCCCGATCATTCTGGAACGTTGGTGATGATGTCGTAGTAGAACCTAATAGAACCTCTAACATTCCTATTTAAGCATTCTTTAGCTTTCTAGATGTCCACCTTCCGGGGAGCCTGCTCCACAGGCCGGCACTCCTCATCTGGTGTAAGAGGGGAGGAGAGAGGGGTGATGGATAAGGAGAGAAGGGTGATGGATAAGGGGAGAGGGATGAGGGGGAGAGGTGAATGAGGAGAGAGGGACGAGGGGGAGAGGTGAATGAGGGGAGAGGGATATTATTCAGTTAATCAATGACATGATTGTAAAGCTGCACATTCCATGATGCTCACTTTAGTCCAAAAACATAAATCAGACCTCTTTCATTGTCACTCATTTCCTGTCTTGGGTTGACCTGTGTCGTCTCTGTGAGGGCAGTAACATCTCCAGCACACCTCATTCTGTGAAAAAAACCACAAAAAGCTGAGTATTAGCTAAGCATAGACAGATAATAATAATAATAATAGTTCATTTATGGAGCATCTTTCATACATAAAATGCAGCTCAAAGTGGATTTTATTGATTCCTACAAACCGGTTGATACACTCACACTCATCTGTGGCCTTTTGGAATAAACCTAGTGGCTACAGTCAGCTTTAGAGTATGGTCAGGGTTAGCTTATGGTTATGGTTGGGGCTAGGTTATGGTTCTGTATATAACCTTTATTTACCAGGGTAGGTTGTGTATAACCTTTATTTACCAGGGTAGGTTCTGTGTATAACCTTTATTTACCAGGGTAGGTTCTGTGTATAACCTTTATTTACCAGGGTAGGTTCTGTGTATAACCTTTATTTACCAGGGTAGGTTCTGTGTATAACCTTTATTTACCAGGGTAGGTTCTGTTTATAACATTTATTTACCAGGGTAGGTTCTGTGTATAACCTTTATTTACCAGGGTAGGTTCTGTTTATAACATTTATTTACCAGGGTAGGTTCTGTGTATAACCTTTATTTACCAGGGTAGGTTCTGTTTATAACCTTTATTTACCAGGGTAGGTTCTGTTCATAACCTTTATTTACCAGGGTAGGTTCTGTTTATAACCTTTATTTACCAGGGTAGGTTCTGTTTATAACCTTTATTTACCAGGGTAGGTTCTGTTCATAACCTTTATTTACCAGGGTAGGTTCTGTGTATAACCTTTATTTACCAGGGTAGGTTCTGTATATAACCTTTATTTACCAGGGTAGGTTCTGTGTATAACCTTTATTTACCATGGTAGGTTCTGTTTATAACCTTTATTTACCACTAGCTGGCTCTACTAGTACTAGCCCTGCTATCAATCCAGTCCAGAGTATAAGCTAACGTTATGATGCAGAAAGCTAACCTTATGATGCAGAAGGCTAACGTTATGATGCAGAAAGCTAACCTTATGATACAGGAGGCTCACGTTATGATGCAGAAAGCTAACCTTATGATGCAGAAATATCTGCGGTATCGTTACATGTTGGCAGCTAACGTTAGCTAGCTGCTAACGTTAGCTAACTGGGCTGGATATACGATAGCTAGTTCGCAGTCAAAGTCAAACGTTAGCAAACTAATAGTTTGGTCTACGTTTCTAATACATGCCGTCAAATATTATGTCTTTATGAATTGACCTTACCTTTGAGCAAACATAAGGGTCCTTGGTAATGATATGCACATTCAGTTGTGTATGTGGTCGACGACACAACATAATCCACCGCTTGCACTTCTCTAGTTTTCGTTTGGGCTTCGGAAAAGGTATGAAATATACTCCTCCATCCAGTCTTTCAGGGTACCTGGTGTCCGAATTACAGGTACCCCACACACAGCGTTTCACCATCGGATATTAGGTAGATAATAACATAAAACTGAACTCTTGACAGTGGTTTCGATCAAAGCAGCCTGGTTTGATACAGCCTACAAACCTAGTTGACCAAGGTTTCTGCAGCGATGATTTTTGCCGTGATATGATTGGACAAATTCTATTTTGGGGCATGGTTTAGCGACAGGACTATTGTGTTAGTATGGACGCCTGACCAAGCCGGAGGTACCGCTGACAGCTGGATTCGAATCCAGAGTCTCTACGGTGGTAGGCAGACGCTTAGTCCGCTGCGCTACCCAGACGCCCTGTATTTGATTAATCGCGAAATCGCACAACATTTTATTTAGTATTTCTAGGCCTACTTGTAATATTTTCATTCACACACCACTGTCAATTTATACCTACCTGTTACAAAGGGTCAGATTAAACCGAATATATATATTTATTGCCTGAGATCCCATGTATAATATTTGTATATCGTTTGATATCCCTTGTGTATTCTTTGTACATATACACTGAATATCCCTTTAGTCTACAGGACAGACCATAATATTCGTTCTCCTATTGGAAGCGATCCCCTAGGCGCCAGTGACTTACCCCTAGAGCTGACTTGAAAGCTACCGACACGAACATGTCCCAACTAGCCCCGGTTCCGCGTAGGAATACGGCTACCGAAATACGAATGGTACTATTTGTTCACCGTGCACATAAATAGGGCGCAAGAAATGTAGAACTCCTTAGTCCCTTGTCCCGTTCAGTCTCGTTCAGTTCCAGTTATCCAAGTGACGTCTCTCCCCACTACGCAACGTGGGCAGAGTAGGGCTCGCATCGCCCCAAGATAGAGTCTCGTGTTATCCTAATACGTTTGTTTAACGTATCGTTCGCTATTTATTAGTAAACCTTCATTACGAGTCAAAGACCACGTGAAGTGGGTAATTGTGCGTCTACATAGAGCATTTATTGCCGCGTACTAATAGGATAGTAACGTCAAGTTCAACCGTGCACTACCGCGCACCGGAGGATACCTACACCGGACCAGCAGAGCCACTTTCCGGCAAGGATTATTATTCTTCATTGCTTTGACCAAGCTGCTGGAGCAGAGAACCGCCTACCCCACTGCTACTGTGGGATCTACACCTGCCCGTGAGACCATCACTCGAGCCTGTCTCTGTCGTACCAGAGGCTCCACGGCTTTCATCTGCGCGGCGCGCACCCTGGGACCAGGCTGCCGTTCCCCGCTGACACAGGGGTGATATCGCCTCCGTGGACCATTGACTTTCATAGAGCATTGCCTCCCCCTGCTGGCTTACAACCGGTAGTACACCCCTTCCCAGAATATCCCTAGATCTAATTACTTAATATTCACTATTGATTTGCCTGCACATTCTTTGCCTTATAAGCGCATCCAAAGTGAACAAAGTAATGTAATATCATATTCTTTATGTAATAAATATTCTAAATGAGTATTTGTGTGGAAACCGTGTTATTGTGGAAGTGTTCTAATCTGATATACCTTTGTACGGTATTGGCCAGTAATGTACAGGACGGTAGTAGTTTAATGATACTAATACTTGATTAATACAGTCAGGGAATTGTACCCCTCAGTTACACTACCTATTGCTTTCACTGTCTACCCATATACTCTGTATGATAGCATGTACAACAGTGCTATATATACCGCATATACCTGTATATATATCCATATTTGTCTGAATATACCTGCATATAACCCCTCTATATACTTACTTATAACCCATAGCTCTGTATGATAGCATGTACAAATGCTGTATATAATTTTTTTTTATTCTCACCGCATATATATCTATATATATATATATTAGTGCTGTCAATCGATTAAAATATTTAATCACGATTAATCACATGATTGTCAATAGTTAACTTGCGATTAATCACAAATTAATCTATTTTTTTTATTTTTTTTATCTACCTTAAACAGATCTTTTTCAAGTTCCAAGTTTTAATACTCTTATCAACATGCGAGTCAACAAATGCTTGCTTTATGCAGCCATTTAACACAAAAGGATGACCCTCATGCATTGCAAAATTGCATCAAATTCAAAACAAATAATAATTTAAAACAATGAATAAAGTGTGCACGAAATAATAGGGGAAAGAAAACGTTAGGAACTTGTTACATTCACCCACACAAGGGCTGAGGACTCACAGCACACACCCCCCCCCTCTCTCTCACACACACACTCTCCCAGCTCTCTTTCACTCTTGCCCCTTCCTCATCTCTCTCACCCCCTCTCTCTCTATATCACACACACACACACACACACACACACACACACACACACACACACACACACACACACACACACACACACACACACACACACACACACACACACACACACACACACACACACACACACACACACACACACACACACACACACAGACACATACATACACACACACACACACACACACACACACACACACACACACACACACACACACACACACAACACACACACACACACACACACACACACACACACACACACACACACACACACACACATACACACACACACACACCTCCTTCACTTCCTGGATCACGGATTACCTGACAGACCGACCACAGTTTGTCAGAATGGGCAACTGTGTCTCGGAGACAGTGGTCAGCAGCACTGGGGCTCCACAGGGGACTGTTCTCGCCCCGTTCCTGTTCACACGGCAGACTTCACTTACAACTCTGAGTCTTGCCACGTCCAAAAATACTCTGACAACACAGTGATTGTGGCGTGTGTGAGGAAGGGACAGGAGAGAGAGTACAGGGACCAGGTGGGAGCCTTCAGCGACTGGAGCGAACGGAACGGCCTTCTCCTGAACGCAACAAAGACCAAGGAGATGATACTGGACTTCCGCAGGTCGAAACCACCTCTGCAACCAGTCAGCATACGGGGAAACAACATTGCAACGGTGCAGACATACAAATATTTAGGTGTGCACCTGGACGATAAGCTGGCCTGGGCTGCAAACGCGGAAGCGCTCTACAAGAAAGGACGGAGCCGGCTGTTCTTCCTTAGGAGGCTCAGGTCTTTTAATGTGCGTGGGGAAATGTTGTTCATGTTCTATCAGGCAGTGGTGGCAAGTGTGCTCCTCTATGCCGCTGTCTGCTGGGGTGGTAATACCACGGCCAGGGATGCCAGGCGGCTGGATAAGCTGGTGAAAAAGGCTGGCTCAGTGGTGGGGAGGAGACTGGACCCACTGGGGACCGTGGTGGAGAGCCGCACGCAGAGCAAGCTGCTGGCCATTATGGACAATACCAACCAGTGGCGGCTCTACCACTAGGGGCGCTCGGGCGCCGCCCCCCCTCAGCTCCTACCCTGGTTATATGACAGAACAAGAAAAATAAGTTTTTAGTTTTTAGTTTTATAGCCCTATAAATAATATAAACATGTTTAAAATTAATAATATTTACTAATTTTAAGTATGTTTGTGTTTCCAATGCACAATATAACGTTATTATCGCAATTAAAAAACACTCGTTTTCCAAAGCAGGAAGTGACATCACGTTTTTTTTATTTTTTTTATTTTTTCGTATTTCTCGGCCCGGGCTATACGCGATAGCGCTCTGAGTGCGCGTCACAGTTTGATCGCTGTATCCGTCACAGCCAATCAGTGCATAACGCGTTGTGCGTTGAAATATGACTATTATGTTGGAATCCGAGCACGATTTGAAGCGGTCTAGCCAGTAGCGTCAAGAATATCTGTAGCCGCATTTCGCGGAGACGCTCTCTGATTGGCCAACGCCAGTATTTTTTTCCGTAGCCGAATTTCACAGAGACGATCTCTGATTGGCCGAATCCAATTTCTAGGTTATTATTTCTAGGTTGGTCGGTGGAGATAGAAGTTGTGTTGTTGTGAGAATGATGCAGGCAGCTGTTTGTCTTAGACGAGCGTACCGTGACTGCAAGTTCTTTAGACTGTTAAGCTTAGGCACTCTTTCAAAGTTGGTTAAGGTTAGAGTTTGTCTTAGAGCATGGCGATAGAACGCCAGGTAGTTTGCAGGCTGTTCGAGGCGGAAATGGACAAAGACACAGCTCTTCACTCACACAGCTTGTTGGCTAACAACAAGCTATATGGATGCGGACAATGGATGGACATCAACACAGGCTGGATGGACAATGCCATGGAGTGGATATACTTTATCAACAAGCCAACAACAAGGTAGATTAGCGATCTTAACTCTAGTTTAATACATGATACGTTGTCTACTGATGTCGCATAACGTTGTAACGTTACAGCTACTGCTAGCTGTTAGCTCCGTTATCTTAGCTGGCCACTTTTATAATTACTTCATGGAAACGGAGTAACGTTAACGTTTAAACGTTATGTCGAGGTCATACAATACTACAGTCGACATAAGGTTAACGTTACCCCGTTTCCATGAAGTGTTTAAATAGCAGCAATCTTGTTGAAAATGTAACTTTACTAAAATGCTCTCTCTCTCTCTCTCGCTCTCGCTCTCTCTCTCTCTCTCTAATTTCGCCGCATGTGGGACATAACCACTCAGACAATGAATGGTAACTTGTTTAAAATAACGAGCTTTACAAATGTGTTTATTATTGAATGGATCTGACATCATCTAAGAGAGAGAGCGAGAGCGAGAGAGCGAGAGAGAGAGAGAGAGAGAGCTGTGCGTGTTTGTGTTGGGCTTTTTTTACCAAACATTTGCAAAATGTTTGGTATAGCGCCCCTAGTGGCGAAGTACCCAGCGGCCGCCACTGATACCAACCACCCTCTCCACCACACCCTGGTGGGGCAGAGCAGCAGCCACCCTCTCCACCACACCCTGGTGGGGCAGAGCAGCAGTCGCAGCGGACGGCTAATCTCCCTGCACTCACGAACTGAGCGGCATAGGAGGTCCTTTGTCCCCACTGCCATCAAAGTCAAAGACAAAAGTCAAAGATTTGTATTGCCATGTATGGACGAATCCACATTGGAATATGGGTACATGAGCAAACACTGTGTAAACAGTACAGGAAAAATATGTAAAAACACAGACAGTATTGTCAGACTGTACAACAGCGTAATATAGTGCGGGGGACCTTGACCTCTGACCCACACACCTGTTTTTACACCTGTTTTTATACACGGTTTTTCATACACCTGTTTTTTACACACTTGTTTTATACACCTGCTTTTATCTCATCACGCTCTTATTGATATTGATAGATATGATTTAATTGAATTTTATCATGTGCTTATTTTTTATTCATGATGCAGACATAACGTGTAATAACTGTATGGGAACTGTCAATGTCTGTATACTGTGTGAGCTGCGAGATACCCTGAATTTCCCCAAGGAGATTAATAAAGTATCGATCTATCTAATTATCTACACACACAAACACACACACACACACGCACGCACGCACGCACGCACGCACGCACGCACGCACGCACGCACGCACACACACACACACACACACACACACACACACACACACACACACACACACACACACACACACACACACACACACACACACACACACACACACACACACACACACACACACACACACACACACACACACACACACACACACACTTCAGAAACAAACATAGTATCAATGAGAGCATCAATAATACACCTGAGTGAAGTCTAGTAAAATAAAATAAAACTAAAGTTAAAAAAAATTATAATAATAATTAGTTAATCGTGGGAAAAAAAATAGTGGAGTTAATAGAATCGGGCGATGACGCGTTAATACCGCATTAACTTTGACAGCCTTAATATATATATATATGTCTGTATTTACCTGCACATAGTCCTTTACTATATCTATAGGCTACATATCCTACTCTTACTAGTTACGCTGCTGGCCAGTATGACTACTACCAATACTGTCTTTATACCTGTGTCACTGTACATATTATACTACAACTCTGTACATACATCTGATTAGCACTATTCCTCAGTAGTTTAATCAACTCTGCCTCTCTTTGTTAATTACAACAAGCAATGCTGTTTGTTATTTAAGATGAGGTCGGACTCGGCACTGACAGATTTGTGTTAATTGTGCTGCTTTTATAAAGCCTCAAATGACGGCTTACAATATTTCACGAAAGTGTTTCGTTTGTCTAAGATTTAAAAAGGTTTAAACTTTACAGCACTGACAAAGTTGAACAAAGTGCTGTACCGGTCCCACAACATAAAAAATATATATATTTAAAAAATATATATTATAGTTTTTTTAATTTCTTTTTTTTTTTTATCTCGAAGCTTCGAATTAAAATCGAATCTCGGCCCCGAAGCTTCGAATTCCAAAAAAAAATTCGAAGGTCAGCCCTACACTTTACTGTTACATTTGCACTCTGGTTGGACACCAAACTTTCTCTTAGTATTTGTGCTGTATGGTGACAATACATTTTAATCTAATCTGATCTCATCTAAAGAGTAGGCTTTAGCCCCAGTCATTAACCCTTTCACTGCCACACTACCAAAACGGTTAACCCTTTCACTGCGGCGACAATACACAGAAGGTTAACCCTTTCACTGCCACACGACAGCCGGTTAACCCTTTCACTGCCACACAACAGTGTAACGTTCTGGGTTTCTGTCCTCTCCCAGGAGTGGAAACCCTATACTGCCATTCTGGAGTACTTCACCCTGTTCTCTGTAATTAGCACTGATTGACTGTCACCTGTGGTTTGTTGTCACTAATCACTGCGTGTGGTTTGCTGGGAGTTTTGCCTTTATAGTAATCCCTTGTTTCTCGGTCTGTTGCCGGATCTTCACCAGAACTACTGCGAGCCGTCGGCCTCGGACAAGAAGTGGGACCCTCTTGTCTTTGCTGTTATTATTTAGTTTCTCTTTTCCCACTTTACCCTCAGTTGTAGCCTGGCTACTTATTCGTTATCGTTACAGTATATTGCTCTAGTGATTCTGATCATAAAAGAACACGTATATGTTTGAGAAGAGCAACCACATCTCCGTCTCCTTATTACCTTCTACTATTGGACTCAACTCCTATACCTTGAATCGTAACAGGCGACCGTCGGTTGTGTGATAGTAAAGGGTTAACCTTCTGTCGTGTGGCAGTGAACGGGTTAATTGCATTGGCCTACTTTGGTCCTCCTGACACACATCCAGTGTTTCTGTCACTCTGCAGCCTGGGAGGGAGGCTCGTCTGGGGGATGCTATCAGACCTGGTGGCTGCCATCTGCCGTCAACAGCTGGTCCCCGTGGGACTCGTCGGGTTGAGTTTACAGCAACCAGAGATTTACTTTGATGGACTGTTATAAATTGACTGCACCACAGAGTACTCTAAAAAAAAATCTGCATACGTAAATTGGCTTTAAATTGGCTATAAAAGATGAATCTTTTGTAATAATTTAAGAATTAGGACATTTTGAGAAGGGCAGTTCCTTCCGGTACTCCAGACGAGGGAAAACTCTGAAAGATTATTGTTAAATGATTGTTTAACAGGGGCGCCCCCTCATGGCGCACCACGTCAGTGCATCGCACACCTACGCGGCCGTCCCGGGTTCGCTTCCCGCTCCCGGTGACATTCGTCGCATGTCTTCCCCGCCTCTTCTCCCGTTCATCCTCTCCTCATCTGTCGGTCATGTCTGACCGGGAATATAGCAATAAATGCAATTTTTTAAAAAATAAATCTAAAATGATTGTTTAACCAGTAATATGAATGCATTATAGCCTGTTGTTTGGTCAGCTGCTTATTACAGTCTAATAAAAAAAATATCTCTTCTGGCATATTTTCCATACTGCTACTGTATGCTGAAAGGCAATGGACTGTGCAAGCTAAACATCTGCTGTCACTAGGATTCACTCCCCGCCTTATATTACGTATGTTTCCATGGTAATCACGCCGCCTCTAGACCGCCATGGTTCATAGTGGTCAGTAGCATGAGCCCCCTGGTCATCTCACGTTTGTCTTGGTGCTGTGTTGTTGTTGATGCCCAGTCGATTCAAAGGCAAAGGCATTTGTAGGAGAACTAACGGCAGCAGAACTCGAGAACTACTAGGAATTAGGGGTGTAACGATGCATCGATTAATCAAAATGCATCGATTCTAATGTTTTAGAATCGATGCATCGATTTGAATATGTTAGAATAAATTATAATCGAAATTAATCGATTTTTTTTTAAGGTTCCCCCAGCCACATTTGTGTATTCAACATTTTTTGGGGAATTAACTGATAGAAAATGTATCGAATGGAATCGTGGTCAAATGAAGAGATTTCATGATGCATTGAATCGTTGCCTGAATAATCGTAATCGAAATTAATCGCTGTGAGGTTGCATCGTTACTTACACCCCTACTAGGAATGTCTGATCACTAAGTGTGCCTGACTCCCACCTAAACTGCAAGGACTACAACGTATAACGTACATTGTTTACACTGCTTACTTTTACTGTACTATAATTATAACTATATTTATGAGAAGGATGAGCTGAGGCAGCCCATTGTTACATGGACACTACAGAGTGAGCATACTGTACAGATGTGCTACAATGAGCTTTCCAACCCAACCTCAGTATGACTGCAGCTATCCATACCTCGCCATACCTTGGCAAATAAAAATGTAAAAAAATAAATAAAAAATTACAATTTTTTATGTTGATTTAGAATTCGAATGTCAACATTATGAACGAAGCTTCGAACTATTCGGTACAGCCCTAGCATGTTTTGATATTGTCAATTATATCACTTTTACTAGGTGACTTTTACTGTGACTAACTGAAATATGCCAAAAAAAAGGAAAATGGACATAGGGACGTTTTTTAATCAAAGGGCAGCAGAGACAAGTGATACAGGGACACAGGTAAGGTCTTACAATGGCTTAGTGATTATAACAGTGCAGTTCAGCATTCAGTAACCCATACTTTTTGTGAATGTGTTTTTGATACTACATTCTGTTGAACACACACCTCAAAACCGTACCTAAGGAAAATTGGCTCAATTGCAAGAAAAGTAATAGACAGTTATGATATTACATTCTGCATAATTCGTATGCAAAATATTGTGGTTCCCTGCTTTAGTCTGTTGACACATTTCTATACTAAAAATGCTTGTGTAGTCCTGTGTCATACCTAAATGTCATATAAGTGAATTGTATAGAAACAACTCACCAAAAGTGACTATTGCACAACTGATTTGACAAAAAAAATCCACCAAGGGGGGGAAACCCCCCTGTCACCCCCCCCCCTCCTCGCCATACCTTGCCTTTTAGTGAAAGGACGCCACTGCCGAACACATTTTCACATTGAGATAAATCTCCTGTTGAGCTTTCTGTATGGATGTAAATAAATCTGATCAATACCTCTCGAGTAAGATTTCCATCTGTATCATTATTGTGGTATTACTTTTCTGACACGCTAATGCTTAATCTTCCATAGTGTCGCATTCTTTTAATTGACCTTGAAAGATGAGGAGGGTGTTAGCAATCAAATATGTATTACAGAGTGAATATTCAATATAACAGAGTATTTACACAAACAGCTGAGAGTGGAAACGGTTCTACTTAGCTTGTCCAGCCCCTTCCATCACATTGCCATTTTTATACTTTTCTGGTTGGTATTCTTAAAGGGGAACTATCTTATAAATGGCCTTTTTGAGTGTTTAGCATTGTTTCCTAGCTATGTGAACTTATATTAATATGATCTATGTCTCAAAATTCTCATATTGGCGCATTCTTCCAATTCTCCTCTCACAATATTCACCCTCACTGAACTGAGTCATTTGAAAATGTGATGATTTGTGATGTCAGAAAGACACCGTTGCATGATAATGTTGAGATACAAGATGAGCTGCACACAGTTCTGCTGCCCAGGCTCAAAACGGCTCGAGATCTTGAGGTAGAAAAATGCTGTTTTTGAGGACTTGATTAGAAATACAAAACAATGAATAAAAAAAATATATATATTACAGAGGTGTTCCATAGACTCACAGGAATTGTGTAAAAGTGCCCAAATAGTGAAAGAAATAGTAAAATAGTTCCCCATTAAGCGAATGAGGTGCTTAAGAGAATAAGGTGGCTAAGAGAATAAGGTGGCTAAGAGAATAAGGTGGCTAAGAGAATAAGGTGGCTAAGAGAATAAGGTGGCTAAGCGAATGAGGTGGCTCTCTTCCAAATTAGCAGCGTGGTTCAGGGCTTAACAAATTACTATACAAGGTAAACCGTTGAAATAGCAAGGATCTAGAAGTCTCCTGGTGGTTTCTGAAGGACAGGCAGGGGTCATGGTGACACATAGGCCTTTGCTTGTTTTAATACAATATATAATAGCACATTTTAATGGTACACACATTTGTAGATAGTTGTCTATGCATTCTTACAATTGATAAATGGATTGACTCATAGATATTATACATATTGTAGATCCTGACCATGCTGCCTCTGGTCAGCCAAAATCGTCACATTTACATTTACATTTAGTCATTTAGCTGACGCTTTTATCCAAAGCGACTTACATGTTCTGTACGACAAGCCATCAGGAAGGGCACAACTCTATCAGCTGAGCAACAATGTTCATCAAAGTGTTGAGTGCTACAGTGTAGGTTAGTTTATTAGGACAAGTGCATGACAGTAAGGTTAGTTCGTTTTTTTTTATTTATTTTTTTGTTCAGATAATGGTTGAAGAAGTGCGTCTTTAGTCGACGGCAAAAGATTGGACGTATTTCGGCTGTCCTAACTGGGATGGGTAGTTCATTCCACCATTGTGGGGCAAGGACTGAGAATAGGCGACTTCTATTTGATGACCCTCCCGGAGAACTGCCTCTCCCTGAACGTCAGCAAAACAAAAGAGATGATTGTGGACTTCAGGAGGTCGGGGGTCAAGGACTACAGCCCCCTCAGCATCGACGGGGCACCGGTTGAGAGAGTGAACAGTTTCAAGTACCTCGGAGCCCACATATCCGAGGACTTGACATGGACCACACACATTGACAGTGTTGTGAAGAAGGCACGACAACGCCTCTACTTCCTCAGGCGCCTAAGGAAGTTCCAAGTCAGTCAGAAGATCCTTAGGAACTTCTACTCATGTACAATAGAGAGCATCCTGACTGGCAACATCACCTCCTGGTTTGGGAATAGCACTGCACAAGACCGTAGCAGACTACAAAGAGTGACACGTTCAGCCGAACGCACAATTGGAGGGGGGCTTCCCACCCTCCAGAACATTTACAACAAGCGGTGCAGGGGGAAGGCTAAGAGAATCATCAAGGACTCCAGCCACCCGAACAACTGCCTCTTTGAACTGCTGCGGTCAGGCAAGCGATACCGGAGTGTTAAGGCGAGCACAGAAAGACTCAGAAGAATCTTCTATCCCCAGGCCATCAGGCTGCTAAACGAACAATAAACACTATGCAACAACCATCAAATGCACACAGCACACACACACACCCACACGCACACACTCACTTAAACAAACAACACACTGCAGCACACACTCTCCCCACTTTAGATCACACAAACACATGTTATATTTATTGATAAAGGATTTGCACTACAACTCGTACACCTACTGTAAATTGTACCTAAATTGCACCTCATCCCATTTCTGCCTTGCACTATATAGTATTGTATATTAGTACACTGCATAGTATTGTATATTATATGGTAACTCAGTTACGTCTATTCTGCATCGAACATTGTACTATGTCAAAATACTTCCCAAAGGTCAGTGAATACCACGATCACAACACCAGAGGGAGCTCCACAAATCATGTTAAACCCAGATTCGGCTCAAATAAGGGACTAAACACGTTTCGCAATTATGCCACATCAATGTGGAACGCCCTACCCAAAGCTGTAAAGGAATGTGGATCACTACCCACTTTCAAAACCTCTCTCAAGGGACACCTACGGGAGACTGCAATTCAACACTGGCCCCTGTAAATATCCTAACCCAACCCCCTCCAATGTACAGTCATTTACCTAGTATGGTTTTGTCAATAGTCCAATGTACAATTTTGTTTGTTTGTACAGTGTCTCCCCCCCCCCCCCCCCCTCAATGTACAGTTTTGCTTGTATATACAGTGTGCCCCCCCCCCCCCCCCCCAACCACCTCCAATGTAGATTACCCAGTATGGTTGTCAATATCCCAGTGTACCCAACCCCCCCCACCCAACCTCCTCCAATGTACAGTTTCTACGTCAAATGTATATACTCCCTTTTCCTGACTCCTTCTGTATCACAAACAGTACTGTATTTGCAAATCTGGTATGTCATAAATGTATAGATGTAGCAGTACTGACTATCTGTATGTCATGTATGTCATATATGTCCTGATGAATTGAAAATGGGGGACCCTGATGTAAACAAGACGAAAGTCTTTCTCTGGTCTGCATCCCCTTAACAATTGTGTGTATTGAGCTGTACTGTATTGTACCCATTCTGCAATCTGTTAATAAAGTTTTCAATCAATCAATCAATCAATCAATCAATCAATCAATCAATCAGTCTATACTGAACACTGTGACCTCATTTTTTTACTTCTAATTTACATGCTATACTATGTTATTTTATTTCATACTTATCTTGTCTTGCACAGTCTCTGGAGCGTAACAGTAAGAAGCAATTTGTATAAAAGTATTCTGTACTTCTGTATGACAACTATTAAAGAAACTTGAAACTTGGATAGGAGTAGGTCTGAGGCGGCCAGAAGATGCAGAGCGTAGGGGTCTTGAGGGTGTGTAGTTAGAGACCATTGACCGGAGGTAGGCGGGAGCGGTTCCCTTTGCCGCACGGTATGCTAGGTCGAGGGCCTTGAAGCGGATTCGTGCAGCAATGGGGAGCCAGTGCAGGTCCCTAAGAAGTGGGGTGACATGGGCCGACTTCGGTAGGTTTGAGATCAGGCGGGCCGCTGCGTTCTGAATGAGTTGAAGAGGCTTAGTGGCAGTGGCCGGGAGGCCAGCGAGCAGTGCGTTGCAGTAGTCGAGGCGGGAGATGACTGTTGATTGGACGAGGAGTTGGGTGGCTTCTTTTGTCAGGAAGGGGCGGATCCTTCTGCCGTTGCTCAGGAGGAATCAGCAGGTTCTGGTTGTCGCTGCGATGTGAGCAGAGAAGTTCAACTGGTCGTCGAGGACAACACCAAGGTTCTTGGCGGTCGGGGACGCGGTCACGGCTGCATTCTCGACTGTGATGGAAAGGTCGGTCAGGGCGGAGGATTTGGCCGGCAGGTGGAGCAATTCTGTTTTGCTTAGGTTCAGTTTGAGGTGGTTGGTCGTCATCCAGGCGGAGATGTCGGACAGACAGGCCGAGATCCGCTCAGAGACGTGGATATCTGAGGGAGGGAAGGAGAGGAAGAGTTGAGTATCGTCGGCATAACAATGGTAGGAGAAGCCATGAGACGTGATAATGTTACCCAGTGATTTAGTGTAGAGAGAGAAGAGAAGGGGTCCTAAAACCGAGCCCTGGGGGACACCTGTCCGCAGGGGGCGGGTGGCCGACAGGGTCCCTCTCCATGACACTTGGTAGGAGCGGTCATTGAGGTATGATGACAGCCATGTCAGCACAGAGCCAGCCACTCCCATTCCTGCGAGGGCTGCGAGGAGGATCTGGTGGTTGACTGTGTCGAAGGCTGCAGATAGATCTAGGAGAATCAGGACAGAGGAGAGGCCTTTCGCTTTTGCTAAGTGAAGTGCCTCTTTAACCGCAATGAGGGCTGTCTCTGTGGAGTGACCAGTCCTGCAGCCTGACTGATTAGGGTCTAGGAGGTCATTCTGTAAGAGATAAGCAGTAAGTTGGCTGGATACAGCACGTTCAAGTGTTTTAGAAAGGAAGGAGAGAAGAGAGACAGGACGGTAGTTGCCTATGACGGTAGGGTTCAGGGATGGTTTTTTTATGAGGGGCGTGACTCTGGCTTGTTTTAGGGAGGTGGGGACCACCCCCGAGTTGAGTGAGGAGTTGATGGTTGCAGTTAGGAATGGGAGGATGTCTGGTGCTATGGTCTGGAGGAGTGGGGAGGGTAGCCGGTCCAGCTGGCATGTAGTCGGACGGTTCGACGTTACCAGTGTCAGGGTCTCGGCTTCTGTAATGGGAGAGAAAGATGACAGAGTGAAGGATGAGGTTCTCGATTCAGCATTTGGAATGGGTGGGGGTTGGGAGAAGGAGCTGCGGATGTTCTCCACTTTTTCCTCAAAGAAGATCGCAAAGTCTTCGGCAGAGAAAGATGAGGGAGGGGGGGGTGGGGGGGGGGGAGTGAGGAGGGAGGACATGGTAGCATGCAGTTTGCGTAGATTCTTGGCAGAGGCCTCGATCCTATGGTGAAAGAAAGAAGCTTTGGCATTAGTAATGGTTTTGGAGAATGTTAACAAGAGGTTGTGATATGTGTCGATGTCAGCAGTGAGGCGTGACTTTCTATACTTCCTTTCAGCTGCTCTCAGGACCTGTCTTTGTTCTCTCACTGGATCTGTCAGCCATGGACTGGGTGGGGAACGGCGGGCAGGTTTCTCAACGAGGGGACAGAGCTTGTCGAAGGAGGTTGTAAGGGCTGAGAGGAGGGTGGAGGTTGCCATCTCTGCGGAGAGAGCAGAGAAGGTGTCACTCAAAGGTAGAGCGGATAGTATGTCAGAGGAGAGGGTGGAGGGGGATAGGGAGGCCAGGTTGCGTCTGAGTGAGACGGTTTGAGTTGGGGTGAAGACCTTTCGGTTAAGCATGAGAGTTAGTGAGAAGGATATGAAGGAATGGTCACCTCATCAGTTCTCGGGCCTGTGGCTTTTAGCAACAGCTGCACTGTCCTTCCGGTCACAAATAGATCTTGACCACCTCAGTAGATACAGACATGCTGAGATGTATACAGGCTGAGACATGATAATAAAATACATGGATAAATGTATCTAGGGGCATAAATAAATAGATTTGAGCCCACAATAGCGAGTAATCCTCTGCGTGATGAGCTCATCAAACTAGGCAGAGAGCGCCAGCTTTGATTGCCCACATGGAGCTGGAAATGGACTGCCTGGGATTGATTGGTGGTAATAACCTGCCTGTATTCAAAGACTTCTTTCCATGAACAACTAAAGTGAATGATCAAAGCCATGCATACCCTTTTCTCATTTATAATTATGTTGTTTATACTCTTGCTGTGTTGTTGTCGTTGTCGTCGTTGAGTGCTCTGAGAAGTGGAGATGTTTAGCGTGAAGCCAGCAGCGGACTAGTCCATCTAGATGTGTTGGATGCAGCTGTAAACACGGTCACAAATAAGAGATTAAGACTGAAATGAGAGAACATTAGGCCTGCTGTCTGCCAGGACCTGTGTGAGGAGAAAATACAAGGAATCAAAACAAACGGGCAGGTGTACTTTTTTATGAAATCAATTGTGATTTTGATACATGAAGCTGCCAGTTTGAGTTTGGGGTTCGGGCCACATCGCTTTGTTCCAAGTAATGTCTCCAGTCCACGACGAGTACTTTTCAAACGAGGCAGATGGCAGCAGCTTGATTGCCCATGGAGCTGGGAACAGACCACATGGGATTGATTGGCGTAAACAACCTTTAGGAGATGTGCCTCAACAAAGGCCTGAATTCTTCTGTGAACAGTGAACAACAAAAGAGAATGGTTGCACCATGGCATGATCAAATCTATTCATGCCTTGTCTGGTGAACGAGGCCATTTTCAGCCTACATTGTACAGAAATTTGAGTGTCTCGAAAAGCACTATATAAATGCAATGATCATTCGTACAACACTGTTGTATATCTTTGCTGTTATTCAGGCACACTGTGCTGTGTTGTTTTTGCTGTTGAGTGAGGAGAAGCTTAGTGTGAAGCCCTAACGCAATATCCAAGCAGCCGGCTAGACATTATTGTATGCAGCTATAGTATAAACACTGTCACTTGCAAACAGAGAATAAACTAGACAATTCCAGCCGAAATTGTGAAAGTGTGGTGCATCATTGACTGTGCAGAATGTGACGACGTTAAAATGGGTTGGCGATGAAGCCAACTAAACTAAAAGTATAGCAAAAGCAGTCAAAGTAAAATAACACAAGCTTACAACAAGTCAAACAAAGACCAGAGCAAACAGAGTAAACCAAACAAAGACCAGAGCAAACAGAGTAAACCAAACAAAGACCAGAGCAAACAGAGTAAACCAAACAAAGACCAGAGCAAACAGAGTAAACCAAACAAAGACCAGAGCAAACAGTGAACCAAACAAAGACCAGAGCAAACAGTGAACCAAACAAAGACCAGAGCAAACAGTGAACCAAACAAAGGCCCAAACCAAAACAGAGGCCAAATCAAACGAAAGAGAGAGTCAAATGATCAGCCAGGGTTTGAGAAGAGTGTAGTGATCCGGGATTGGGTGCAGGGATCCTGAAACACAGTGGCCAATCGGGTGAGGTCTGAAACGGAATCCACCAATGGCGAGGCATGAATGGCAGTGACCAATAGTGGATTATGGTATCTTGACTGGAGGAGAGAAAACAGATTACTGTAACACTTGGGATGTAACAGTGGTGGATGTGGGTGGAAGTGGCATCAAGGGACGAGTATCTTAACAGGTCTAATAGAGCATGTTGGTAGGCAAGACGGTTTTCGAGTGCCACACCCAAGCTGAATAGGGAAAGAATGCATCGTAAACAGGAAGTGATGTGCTGGTAGTGAAAACATTGTCCGATTTGCTCCAGAATTGACACACAGAATTTTGCACCACACTGCAAAGGGTGGAGTCATTCAGTTCCTCTGTGTAGCTGCGTCACAAATGTGAACATTTGGAGAAATGTATGGGAGTTGCATGGAAACTGTCCCCAAAGTAATGGCGCACTGCAAGGGAGCCAGTCGATTTGAGGTATGAGTGTGTACGTATCGCGAAAGCAGTGGCCAGAGTAGCAAAGTTGCACAATTGGGTAAAAGTATACAGAGTGAATGTCTTTCTTTTGGGGGATATTCTGTTCTACAGCTATTCATGGGGTTCCTTGTACCTTTAAATAAAGCGTGTTGCAATTTCGTAAACTTAGTATCTCCTGATTTAATGGAGCTTTGCGAATGTTAAATTAGGAACACTACCTTGTGTCATACTTCACTATCCAATCAATTTAAACTTTGGAGAAGTCCTCAACTCATTGGTCTTTGTCATTGCATATTAATGTAATCCATGTAATGGCCAAGTTAAGATTTATAGAGTGAGGGATTAAATGGTAGTGAATAAGCCATTAACAACCAACTGAAAGTACACCACCGCCGCCCGAGATATGCATGACTTATCAACCGCGGTAAGAGCTGGTGTCAGAGAAGAAACCCCCCACAAAATTATTAAAAGAAAACTGTGTTTGAAAGTATAAAAATCTGTGTGTGTGTGATCTGGCAGATAAAGAGGCCAGTATTATCAACTGATGAATCAGGACAACATCATGGACAGTTCCATAATGGTCAAATAAGCTTTATCAAGCGAAAGGCTAGGCCGGTGGACTGTTGTTAAACAGTAAACAAAGTGTACCAACACCAGAGATATGCCTTATGATTTACCCATTATGATCAGGAACACCATTTATATAGGATATATAATAGGGATTAGGTCCATGTACGAAGAATAAGCAGAAGATAACCATCTGGAGAGAGACGATACACCACGTTGTAGTAACTGTTAGACAGAATAAACACCATGCTGTAGTAACTGTTAGACAGAATAAACACCATGTTGTAGTAACTGTTAGACAGAATAAACACCATGTTGTAGTAACTGTTAGACAGAATAAACACCATGTTGTAGTAACTGTTAGACAGAATAAACACCATGCTGTAGTAACTGTTAGACAGAATAAACACCATGTTGTAGTAACTGTTAGACAGAATAAACACCATGCTGTAGTAACTGTTAGACAGAATAAACACCATGTTGTAGTAACTGTTAGACAGAATAAACACCATGTTGTAGTAACTGTTAGACAGAATAAACACCATGTTGTAGTAACTGTTAGACAGAATAAACACCGTGTTGTAGTAACTGTTAGACAGAATAAACACCATGCTGTAGTAACTGTTAGACAGAATAAACACCATGTTGTAGTAACTGTTAGACAGAATAAACACCATGTTGTAGTAACTGTTAGACAGAATAAACACCATGTTGTAGTAACTGTTAGACAGAATAAACACCGTGTTGTAGTAACTGTTAGACAGAATAAACACCATGTTGTAGTAACTGTTAGACAGAATAAACACCATGTTGTAGTAACTGTTAGAGACAGAATAAACACCATGTTGTAGTAACTGTTAGACAGAATAAACACCATGTTGTAGTAACTGTTAGACAGAATAAACACCATGTTGTAGTAACTGTTAGACAGAATAAACACCACGTTGTAGTAACTGTTAGAGACAGAATAAACACCATGTTGTAGTAACTGTTAGACAGAATAAACACCGTGTTGTAGTAACTGTTAGACAGAATAAACACCATGTTGTAGTAACTGTTAGACAGAATAAACACCATGTTGTAGTAACTGTTAGACAGAATAAACACCATGTTGTAGTAACTGTTAGACAGAATAAACACCATGTTGTAGTAACTGTTAGACAGAATAAACACCATGTTGTAGTAACTGTTAGACAGAATAAACACCATGTTGTAGTAACTGTTAGACAGAATAAACACCATGTTGTAGTAACTGTTAGACACAATAAACACCATGTTGTAGTAACTGTTAGACAGAATAAACACCATGTTGTAGTAACTGTTAGACAGAATAAACACCGTGTTGTAGTAACTGTTAGACAGAATAAACACCATGTTGTAGTAACTGTTAGACAGAATAAACACCATGTTGTAGTAACTGTTAGACAGAATAAACACCACGTTGTAGTAACTGTTAGACAGAATAAACACCGTGTTGTAGTAACTGTTAGACAGAATAAACACCACGTTGTAGTAACTGTTAGACAGAATAAACACCATGTTGTAGTAACTGTTAGACAGAATAAACACCATGTTGTAGTAACTGTTAGACAGAATAAACACCATGTTGTAGTAACTGTTAGACAGAATAAACACCATGCTGTAGTAACTGTTAGACAGAATAAACACCATGTTGTAGTAACTGTTAGACAGAATAAACACCATGTTGTAGTAACTGTTAGACAGAATAAACACCATGTTGTAGTAACTGTTAGACAGAATAAACACCATGTTGTAGTAACTGTTAGACAGAATAAACACCATGCTGTAGTAACTGTTAGACAGAATAAACACCATGCTGTAGTAACTGTTAGACAGAATAAACACCATGTTGTAGTAACTGTTAGACAGAATAAACACCATGTTGTAGTAACTGTTAGACAGAATAAACACCATGTTGTAGTAACTGTTAGACAGAATAAACACCATGCTGTAGTAACTGTTAGACAGAATAAACACCATGTTGTAGTAACTGTTAGACAGAATAAACACCATGTTGTAGTAACTGTTAGACAGAATAAACACCATGTTGTAGTAACTGTTAGACAGAATAAACACCATGTTGTAGTAACTGTTAGACAGAATAAACACCATGTTGTAGTAACTGTTAGACAGAATAAACACCATGTTGTAGTAACTGTTAGACAGAATAAACACCATGTTGTAGTAACTGTTAGACAGAATAAACACCATGTTGTAGTAACTGTTAGACAGAATAAACACCATGTTGTAGTAACTGTTAGACAGAATAAACACCATGTTGTAGTAACTGTTAGACAGAATAAACACCATGCTGTAGTAACTGTTAGATAGAATAAACACCATGTTGTAGTAACTGTTAGACAGAATAAACACCATGTTGTAGTAACTGTTAGACAGAATAAACACCATGTTGTAGTAACTGTTAGACAGAATAAACACCATGTTGTAGTAACTGTTAGACAGAATAAACACCATGTTGTAGTAACTGTTAGACAGAATAAACACCATGTTGTAGTAACTGTTAGACAGAATAAACACCATGTTGTAGTAACTGTTAGACAGAATAAACACCATGTTGTAGTAACTGTTAGACAGAATAAACACCATGTTGTAGTAACTGTTAGACAGAATAAACACCATGCTGTAGTAACTGTTAGACAGAATAAACACCATGTTGTAGTAACTGTTAGACAGAATAAACACCATGTTGTAGTAACTGTTAGACAGAATAAACACCATGTTGTAGTAACTGTTAGACAGAATAAACACCATGTTGTAGTAACTGTTAGACAGAATAAACACCATGTTGTAGTAACTGTTAGACAGAATAAACACCATGCTGTAGTAACTGTTAGACAGAATAAACACCATGTTGTAGTAACTGTTAGACAGAATAAACACCATGCTGTAGTAACTGTTAGACAGAATAAACACCATGTTGTAGTAACTGTTAGACAGAATAAACACCATGTTGTAGTAACTGTTAGACAGAATAAACACCATGCTGTAGTAACTGTTAGACAGAATAAACACCATGTTGTAGTAACTGTTAGACAGAATAAACACCATGTTGTAGTAACTGTTAGACAGAATAAACACCATGCTGTAGTAACTGTTAGACAGAATAAACACCATGTTGTAGTAACTGTTAGACAGAATAAACACCGTGTTGTAGTAACTGTTAGACAGAATAAACACCATGTTGTAGTAACTGTTAGACAGAATAAACACCATGTTGTAGTAACTGTTAGACAGAATAAACACCATGTTGTAGTAACTGTTAGACAGAATAAACACCATGCTGTAGTAACTGTTAGACAGAATAAACACCATGTTGTAGTAACTGTTAGACAGAATAAACACCATGTTGTAGTAACTGTTAGACAGAATAAACACCATGTTGTAGTAACTGTTAGACAGAATAAACACCATGTTGTAGTAACTGTTAGACAGAATAAACACCATGTTGTAGTAACTGTTAGACAGAATAAACACCATGTTGTAGTAACTGTTAGACAGAATAAACACCATGTTGTAGTAACTGTTAGACAGAATAAACACCATGTTGTAGTAACTGTTAGACAGAATAAACACCATGTTGTAGTAACTGTTAGACAGAATAAACACCATGTTGTAGTAACTGTTAGACAGAATAAACACCACGTTGTAGTAACTGTTAGACAGAATAAACACCATGTTGTAGTAACTGTTAGACAGAATAAACACCACGTTGTAGTAACTGTTAGACAGAATAAACACCATGCTGTAGTAACTGTTAGACAGAATAAACACCATGTTGTAGTAACTGTTAGAGACAGAAGATAAAAGTCAACTTTATTGTAATTTTCCTATTTGTGCAAGACATACAGAAAAATGAAATTACGTTCCCCCCTTCCCACGGTGTATATAAGAAGATCGAGACAATATAAAACACAAAAGTAACATATAGGACACAATATACAGGATTACTATAAACAGTAGCTAAAATTAAATAAAAGAGGTAAAAGAGGACTTAGTGCAAATATTCCTAGCAGCAGTAGTACACAGTAAAATAAAATATACCATGCTGTAGTAACTGTTAGAGACAGAAGATACAACATGCTCTAGTAACTGCATCAATTCCAGACAATGGCCAGAATAAAAATGTCTGTATGAGTGAAGTACTTACTAAGTACACGTTGCTGGATGGTTTCAGCTGGACAGACACTTCCTTTAGACTTTACTGATTTGCATTTTGCTGAACGCTAGACTTTTCACACTCCTGCTGGGAAGAACAGTAGCCAAGATGTGTAATAAACACTGTCACAATCGATTAAGTATTACAAAATATTCCTCATGGAGCTGCCAAGGGCCCCGTGAAAATTATTTAAACAAATTACAATGATTTGATCATGAAATGTCAAGATAACGTAAAGTAATAATCTCAAACATTTAGGATATATACAAATACATATAAATAAATATAATTTGTGTCTATTGCTGATATCAAAAAATTATTTGTAAAATAATTTGCCTAGGTAGCCTATAAATGACAGACCCGTGCTTAATGACAGACCCGTGCTTAATGACAGACCCGTGCTTAACACTTTGAATGCCACCAGATGGCGCCAGATATAGCGCTTCAATGCCACCATCGGCGCCAATGTTACGCTTAATATCGCCTAATCTATGTTTTAAATTATGGCTATGTGTCTAATCTGCCCGTCGCTTATCAAATAATCCTTTTCCAGTTAGTGCTGTCAAGGCAGATTGGTTTTTTATCGCTTCATTTCCGTTTGAGAGCATTTTGAAAAGCACCCGTTTTGAGGTAAAAAACCTTCCATTCTGGCCCATTCTATGAAAATCGTCTTTTACTGGAATATTCCAGAACGTTGATATTTGTCGGCCTATTTATGAATCGTTTTCAAATAAACGCTAGATGATCAATATTATACATACACGCACGCCCATTCGTGGCGCGCGCTGATAATAGCCGTGTTCATTTCCTCATGGATATTTTCAGTAAAACCGATAGAGCCCATTTCACAAAACAGCCTATATCTTCATCAAAATTAGTCTGATTATCCTAACACTGATAACATAGATTCCTTACCTGACATCAGATGGTATCCAACTGGTATATTCCAATTCCTGATCACCATTCGAAAAAATCGATAAGTGTATGGATCCAACGTGTGTACAGTGTAACACATGATTCCGCGGGGCTGAGAGCCCCCTGAATGAACTCTGGTACTCCGGCTGCATCAGTGGACTGGAAAATGTGGAGTACCGGATTTTTTTCCCCATCCATTTTCATTGAGTCCATTCCAAAATCCCTTATGTCATCTGGGAGACGATAGGGGGCACATCTGATCGCCGGCAGCACTCGGGTATACTCGGGTAGGCTCGCGTGATGCAATATGATTTCAGATCGCTAAAAAAAATAAAATAAAAAAAATAAGAGAAATCTCATGAGTGGCTTTCAACCACATATTAATAATTCCGAGATATCTCGTGAGTGGCAGTGAAAGTGTTAATGACAGACCCATGCTTAATGACAGACCTGTGCTTAATGACAGAACCGTGCTTAATGACAGACCTGTGCTTAATGACAGACCCGTGCTTAATGACAGACCTGTGCTTAATGACAGACCTGTGCTTAATGACAGAACCGTGCTTAATGACAGACCTGTGCTTAATGACAGACCCGTGCTTAATGACAGACCTGTGCTTAATGACAGACCCGTGCTTAACTCAATGGATGCCACGCAGTTGAGCATCATCTGTACTTACACGCCAACCTCTAAGAGATAGGAATAAGTGGCGGTGTTTGCAGGGCTATAACTATATTCTATATTATAGCTATGGATACAATACTATGGCCCATTTGACATCGACTATCGTTCAATATGTATTAAAGAAATAATTTTTTCATCCATACATTCCCGTTTTATACCGTGGTGAATATGAGTATAGGTTTAGAGTAATCCTGTCTAATCCCAGAAAACGACGCTATGCAGCAATACGTGCATTTCACTAAAAGCCGTGCCGTTTCTCGCCTGTACACGCTAGTATTTCAAAATTAAATCTATATTATCTGTATTATGTTTCATCATGAATGCATGAAAGGGTGGGGGGGGTTGTTTTTTGATGTTTCGATCGTCACCAACGGCACACGTTTTGGAGTAACGTTACACACATATATTGTGATCGAAGTGAAGTCATGGTTGGATCACAGCAGGATTGATACCATATAGGCCTCTGATCGCGAGTCCCAGTATTGGTGTCGATTGTGTCAACAACATAATCCACCACACATCATGCACCGGGAGCATTTCACGCTTCTCAATCCGATCGGGACAACCGGTCCACTTGCGCGACAAATACAAATCCGACCGGAGACTTTTGATCGACGCACAGGCCAAGATATACATATGTTGGCATGGCAAAGCATGAATGCCACTTTGCCTAAACAGCCAGGTAAACAAAACAAAACTAAAAACACTAACCTTCTACTGTCTTTTACTATCACACACTTTGCTACTAAATAATCGTCCTTGCCTATATTACTACCTACTATGCTAATTATGTCTTTACTACTATGCACTCAAGACTGCAGCACCCACGTTTCAACACTGTCTGATGAACACTGGACCTCATTCACCAACATTGTCATACGATTTATCTGCACGGTGATTAATTGATTGAAAACTTTATTAACAGATTGCAGAATGGGTACAATACAGTACGGCTCAATACACACAATTGTTAAGGGGATGCAGACCAGAGAAAGACTTTCGTCTTGTTTACATCAGGGTCCCCCATTTTCAATTAATAATGAATTGTAAGTAAGGGTGCAATTTGCTCCGTGCAATCCATTCTTTGTAGATCTAGCTACTGTATGAACATGACAAGGCTTCCAAATTGAAGACTAAAAGTTTACACTTGTAGCCCAGTTTTGATATGGTATGCTCTAACAGTTGATACTTCAACATTTTGGTTGTAAAGGCTTCTTCTAGACTATTCAAACGTACAGCCAACTTCTAGAATGAGAACCTCTCTGTTATTCTCATTAACAACAACAACATCGGGGGTATTTGCTGAAATATCAGAGAACAATGAATTGTCACTACACAGATTGAACATCCATGGCTTCACACTGGTGTGCTTATTTGAGCACACTGCACACTGGTGTGCTTTCACTGTTACAGGAGGTGACCCGAGTGTGGAACTGACACTGTCTGCAATCAGATCCACGATCCTATCATGCCTACAAATGTAGAGTGCTTTGTATGCATGACAACCATTGAGGATGTGAGACATGGTTTCTGTTGTCTGTTCGTGGTGTATGCAGTGTGGGCTATGACTGCCAGGGAGCCAGATGGAAAGGTTGAGCTTATACCTACCTCTATTCGTGCCATCAATGGAGGAGGCAGGAGAGGGCGGCTTTGAGGTGGGTGGGTGGGGGGATGGTTGTGGTTGCTTGTTTGGCTGTTGTCATCATCTGATCAAGTTTCAAGTTTCTTTAATAGTTGTCATACAGAAGTACAGAATACTTTCATACAAAATGCTTCTTACTGTTACGCTCCAGAGACTGTGCTAGACAAGATAGTATCAAATAACATAGTATAGCATGTAGTTTAGAAGAAGAAAATGAGGTCACAGTGTTCGGTATAGACATATGTACAATGTTCTGAGTTACCATATAATATACAATACTATGCAGTGTACTAATGTACAGTACTATATAGTGCAAAGCAGAAATGGGATGAGGTACAATTTAGGTACAATTTACAGTAAGGTGTACGAGTTGTAGTGCAATCCTTCATCAATAAATATAAAGTGTGGGGAGTGGGTGCTACAGTGTGTTTGTTTAAAGTGGGTGTGTGCTATAAAGTGTGTGGAGTGGGTGCTACAGTGTGTCTGTTTAAAGTGAGTGTGTGCGTGTGGATGTGTGTGCTATGTGCGTTTGGTGGTTGTTGTTGTGTAATGTTCATTGTTCGTTTAGCAGTCTGATGGCCTGGGGATAGAAGCTTCTTCTGAGTCTTTCTGTGCTCGCCTTGAGACTCCGGTATCGCTTGCCTGACCGCAGCAGTTCAAAGAGGCAGTTGTTCGGGTGACTGGAGTCTTTAATGATTCTCTTAGCCTTGCCCTTGCAACGCTTGTTGTAAATGTTCTGGAGGGTGGGGAGCCCCCCTCCAATTGTGCGTTCGGCTGAACGTGTCACTCTTTGTAGTCTGCTTCGGTCTTGTGCAGTGCTATTCCCAAACCAGGAGGTGATGTTGCCAGTCAGGATGGTCTCTATTGTACATGAGTAGAAGTTCTTAAGGATCTTCTGACTGACTTGGTATGGACCAGGGTATGTTCTCTGAGCACAGATGCTCTTTTTCAGGAACGCCCTGCTTCACATTCACACAGTTCCATTCACACCTGGGAGCTGCCCAGTACAACCACAGTCTGACACCATTGGCCACTGGGCAACTCCACTGGAGCAGTTGGGGGTTAAGTGCCTTGCTCAAGGGCACTTCAGCGGCAGATTTTTCCTGCCGGTCCCGGGGATCGAACCGGCGACCTTCCGGTCACAAACCCGCTTCTCTAACCTTTAGGCCACCGCTGCCCCTTGTTTACTGTTTGTTTTTTTTGGAGCTCCTATTTATCTGCAGTAACATGAATTGCCCAGTCTGGCCCAGACTAATAAACTTGACTTGACTTGACTTGATGGTAAAACCTGTAGCCTAGCTTTTAAAGTGAAGACGATGATGCTCTCATCAATAGCTAAAACATTTTTTAATGCGTGCGAGACAGAGTGGTCAGCGGCAGGGAGACAGGCAAGCTTCCCTTGCAGTTTAAGCTCAGTCCAGTGTTGACGTTGGCGTTGTTGTTGTGCCGACATGAGATGGCCACGGGCATTGGTAAGTGGCTGTTCATGCCACGTTCCACAGATGTCAAAGGTGGCCTTCACGGAGATGGTAGGGTCAGAGATGATCTCCTCAGCAACATTAACAGCATCTGAGTCCGGCCCCACCCACTCCAGGGCCACGTTGGACCAGCCGCATAGGTCATTCGGGTCTGGCCAAATCCTGGGGCGTGGCTGTCCAGCTTTCCACTTGGTTTCTTCCTATAACCTAGGAAGTTTGGATCCGACCCACACGCCAGGGGGACCTTGCGTCTCTGCAGGTCTAAGAACAGAGAGGCTCTGGCCTGCTCTCTGACGTACTGGTCGTCACTGTTCAGCATGTTGAGAAGATGACTGAGTCTCGTGGCAATGTACGTCCATTCAAAGTTGGGAACACCCAGGCCGCCCCTCCGCATGGTATGGAATATGATGTCCTGTGTTGAGTGAGTGTTCAGTCCAGTCCATTGTCTCACCATCTGCACGGTTTCATTGTTCATCTCACAAAGAAACTTGCGAGGAACATGTACATCTGTCTGACTGCTTCAAGTTTCATGATGAGTGGCAGGGGCGATGAATCAATTCAATCTAATCTGGTGGAGTAATCAGAGATAATTTCACTCACTTGTTGTTCCCATTCATCTGCCACATAAAATGTATGACCCAGATAGGTATATGTTTCATGACGTGCGTAGACTCTCAGTGGCTTGTTGTCAACTGTAAATGTGGGAATTATATCTGATTTTGCCCGGTACCAGCGGTTTCCCCTGCTCCGCCTCTCATAGAATACAGCACATTTAGCATATTTGACCTCTAATCCAGACCACTCTAGGAAGGAGTCGGTTCTGGAGAGCATGGTGTTTATGACATCCTCCTGTCTGGAGGCTATTATTACGTCATCTGCATACCCCTGGACGGGGTTAGGGGAAATTACATTGGGGGGAGCACAACTACAAAGCCATTTTAACCTTGATAGCGAGTACAAAGTTGACTGCACTCCATGGACAGCCTGTCTTTATACCTACTTGGAGTGGGATTGGGTCTGTGAGCTGTTTGCCACAAATCACCTGTATGTATGAACCAGAGTAAACATCCCTAACAACGTCAATGAAAAACCTGGGGTAGATGTATTTCCTCAAGGGCTCTCAGCATGACATTATGTGCTAGGGTTCCAAAAGCATCACTGAAATCCAGAAACACTGAATAAAATATACTGGACTCGTGTTTGAAATCATCAATACCTGTTTTGAGACAGAACACATGCTCATTCATGCCTTGCCTGTTAATATAGGCCTTTTCTTTGGGAGACAGTATGTTTTCATCTACAAGCCAAGGCAAGACACGGTCAAGGATACATTTCATGAATACCTTGTAGATGGTAGGAGGAAGTGAAATGTCTTTCCAGGTTGATGGACTGTCCGGGATATTGTCCTTTTTGGGGAATTCTGTGGACGAGAGCACCCTTCCATGACTCTTTTGTTCTCCAGGCAGGTATTAAAGATTGATGTTAAAACTCATAAGTGACACACACACACACGCGCGCGCACGCACGCACGCGCGCATGCACGCACGCACGCACACACACACACACACACACACACACACACACACACACACACACACACACACACACACACACAGAGCCTATAGGGATGAGCTTGTTTACTGACCTAAGACTTTGATTCCAGACTCCTGTCAGACATGGATGTTGCGCCTTCTCCACCAAGCTGTCAGTGTGTGTCGTCCACATCAGGCCCTCTGACATGTGCAGGCCGTGGTACCTGAAGGTGTTCACCCTCTCCACTGGTGCCCTGTTCACCCTCTCCACTAGTGCCCTGTTCACCCTCTCCACTAGTGCCCTGTTCACCCTCTCCACTAGTACCCTGTTCACCCTCTCCACTAGTGCCCTGTTCACCCTCTCCACTGGTGCCCTGTTCACCCTCTCCACTGGTACTCTTTTCACCCTCTCCACTAGTGCCCTGTTCACCCTCTCCACTAGTACCCTGTTCACCCTCTCCACTAGTACCCTGTTCACCCTCTCCACTAGCACCCTGTTCACCCTCTCCACTAGTACCCTGTTCACCCTCTCCACTAGCACCCTGTTCACCCTCTCCACTAGTACCCTGTTCACCCTCTCCACTAATACCCTGTTCACCCTCTCCTCCACTAGTACCCTGTTCACCCTCTCCACTAGCACCCTGTTCACCCTCTCCACTAGTACCCTGTTCACCCTCTCCACTAGTACCCTGTTCACCCTCTCCTCCACTAGTACCCTGTTCACCCTCTCCTTTACTAGCACCCTGTTCACCCTCTCCACTGGTACCATGTTCACCCTCTCCACTAGTACCCTGTTCACCCTCTCCACTAGTACCCTGTTCACCCTCTCCACTAGTACCCTGTTCACCCTCTCCACTAGTGCCCTGTTCACCCTCTCCACTAGTACCCTGTTCACCCTCTCCACTAGTACCCTGTTCACCCTCTCCACTAGTGCCCTGTTCACCCTCTCCACTAGTACTCTGTTCCCCCTCTCCACTAGTACCCTGTTCACCCTCTCCACTAGTACCCTGTTCACCCTCTCCACTAGTACCCTGTTCACCCTCTCCACTGGTACCCTGTTCACCCTCTCCACTAGTGCCCTGTTCACCCTCTCCACTAGTGCCCTGTTCACCCTCTCCTCCACTAGTGCCCTGTTCACCCTCTCCACTAGTACTCTGTTCACCCTTTCCACTAGTGCCCTGTTCACCCTCTCCACTAGTACCCTGTTCACCCTCTCCACTAGTGCCCTGTTCACCCTCTCCACTAGTGCCCTGTTCACCCTCTCCACTAGTGCCCTGTTCACCCTCTCCACTAGTGCCCTGTTCACCCTCTCCACTAGTGCCCTGTTCACCCTCTCCACTAGTACTCTGTTCCCCCTCTCCACTAGTACTCTGTTCACCCTCTCCACTAGTACTCTGTTCACCCTCTCCTCCACTAGTGCCCTGTTCACCCTCTCTCTCCACTAGTGCCCTGTTCACCCTCTCCACTAGTACTCTGTTCACCCTCTCCACTAGTACCCTGTTCACCCTCTCTCTCCACTAGTGCCCTGTTCACCCTCTCTCTCCACTAGTACCCTGTTCACCCTCTCCACTACTACCCTGTTCACCCTCTCCACTAGTACCCTGTTCACCCTCTCCACTAGTACCCTGTTCACCCTCTCCACTAGTACCCTGTTCACCCTCTCCACTAGTGCCCTGTTCACCCTCTCCACTAGTGCCCTGTTCACCCTCTCCACTAGTACCATGTTCACCCTCTCCACTAGTGCCCTGTTCACCCTCTCCACTGGTACCCTGTTCACCCTCTCCACTAGTGCCCTGTTCACCCTCTCCACTAGTGCCCTGTTCACCCTCTCCACTAGTGCCCTGTTCACCCTCTCCACTAGTACCCTGTTCACCCTCTCCACTAGTACCCTGTTCAACCTCTCCACTAGTGCTTTGTTCACCCTCTCCACTAGTGCCCTGTTCACCCTCTCCACTAGTACCCTGTTCACCCTCTCCACTAGTGCCCTGTTCACCCTCTCCACTAGTACCCTGTTCACCCTCTCCACTAGTGCCCTGTTCACCCTCTCCACTAGTACCCTGTTCATCCTCTCCACTAGTACCCTGTTCATCCTCTCCACTAGTACCCTGTTCACCCTCTCCACTGGTACCCTGTTCACCCTCTCCACTGGTACCATGTTCACCCTCTCCACTAGTACCCTGTTCACCCTCTCCACTGGTACCCTGTTCACCCTCTCCACTGGTACCATGTTCACCCTCTCCACTAGTGCCCTGTTCACCCTCTCCACTAGTACCCTGTTCACCCTCTCCACTAGTGCCCTGTTCACCCTCTCCACTAGTACCCTGTTCATCCTCTCCACAAGTACCCTGTTCATCCTCTTCACTAGTACCCTGTTCACCCTCTCCACTGGTACCCTGTTCACCCTCTCCACTGGTACCATGTTCACCCTCTCCACTAGTGCCCTGTTCACCCTCTCCACTAGTACCCTGTTCACCCTCTCCACTAGTACCATGTTCACCCTCTCCACTAGTGCCCTGTTCACCCTCTCCACTAGTACTCTGTTCCCCCTCTCCACTTGTACCCTGTTCACCCTCTCCACTAGTACCCTGTTCACCCTCTCTCTCCACTAGTGCCCTGTTCACCCTCTCCACTAGTACCCTGTTCACCCTCTCCACTAGTGCCCTGTTCACCCTCTCCACTAGTACTCTGTTCCCCCTCTCCACTAGTACCCTGTTCACCCTCTCCACTAGTGCCCTGTTCACCCTCTCCACTAGTACTCTGTTCACCCTCTCCACTAGTACCCTGTTCACCCTCTCCACTAGTACCCTGTTCACCCTCTCCACTAGTACCCTGTTCACCCTCTCCACTAGTGCCCTGTTCACCCTCTCCACTAGTACCCTGTTCACCCTCTCCACTAGTACCCTGTTCACCCTCTCCACTAGTACCCTGTTCCCCCTCTCCACTAGTACCCTGTTCACCCTCTCCACTAGTACCCTGTTCACCCTCTCCACTAGTACCCTGTTCAACCTCTCCACTAGTGCTTTGTTCACCCTCTCCACTAGTGCCCTGTTCACCCTCTCCACTAGTACCCTGTTCACCCTCTCCACTAGTACCATGTTCACCCTCTCCACTAGTGCCCTGTTCACCCTCTCCACTAGTACTCTGTTCCCCCTCTCCACTTGTACCCTGTTCACCCTCTCCACTAGTACCCTGTTCACCCTCTCTCTCCACTAGTGCCCTGTTCACCCTCTCCACTAGTACCCTGTTCACCCTCTCCACTAGTGCCCTGTTCACCCTCTCCACTAGTACTCTGTTCCCCCTCTCCACTAGTACCCTGTTCACCCTCTCCACTAGTGCCCTGTTCACCCTCTCCACTAGTACTCTGTTCACCCTCTCCACTAGTACCCTGTTCACCCTCTCCACTAGTACCCTGTTCACCCTCTCCACTAGTACCCTGTTCACCCTCTCCACTAGTGCCCTGTTCACCCTCTCCACTAGTACCCTGTTCACCCTCTCCACTAGTACCCTGTTCACCCTCTCCACTAGTACCCTGTTCCCCCTCTCCACTAGTACCCTGTTCACCCTCTCCACTAGTACCCTGTTCACCCACTCCACTAGTGCCCTGTTCACCCTCTCCACTAGTGCCCTGTTCACCCTCTCCACTAGTACTCTGTTCCCCCTCTCCACTAGTACTCTGTTCACCCTCTCCACTAGTACTCTGTTCACCCTCTCCTCCACTAGTACCCTGTTCCCCCTCTCCACTAGTACTCTGTTCACCCTCTCCACTAGTACCCTGTTCACCCTCTCTCTCCACTAGTGCCCTGTTCACCCTCTCTCTCCACTAGTAGCCTGTTCACCCTCTCCACTACTACCCTGTTCACCCTCTCCACTAGTACCCTGTTCACCCTCTCCACTAGTACCCTGTTCACCCTCTCCACTAGTACCCTGTTCACCCTCTCCACTAGTGCCCTGTTCACCCTCTCCACTAGCACCCTGTTCACCCTCTCCACTAGTACCCTGTTCAACCTCTCCACTAGTACCCTGTTCACCCTCTCCACTAGTACCCTGTTCACCCTCTCCACTAGTGCCCTGTTCACCCTCTCCACTAGCACCCTGTTCACCCTCTCCACTAGTACCCTGTTCAACCTCTCCACTAGTACCCTGTTCACCCTCTCCACTAGTACCCTGTTCAACCTCTCCACTAGTACCCTGTTCACCCTCTCCACTAGTGCCCTGTTCACCCTCTCCACTAGTGCCCTGTTCACCCTCTCCACTAGTACCCTGTTCACCCTCTCCACTGGTACCCTGTTCACCCTCTCCACTAGTGCCCTGTTCACCCTCTCCACTAGTGCCCTGTTCACCCTCTCCACTAGTGCCCTGTTCACCCTCTCCACTAGTACCCTGTTCACCCTCTCCACTAGTACCCTGTTCACCCTCTCCACTAGTGCCCTGTTCACCCTCTCCACTAGTGCCCTGTTCACCCTCTCCACTAGTACCCTGTTCACCCTCTCCACTAGTGCCCTGTTCACCCTCTCCACTAGTACCCTGTTCACCCTCTCCACTGGTACCATGTTCACCCTCTCCACTAGTACCCTGTTCACCCTCTCCACTGGTACCCTGTTCACCCTCTCCACTGGTACCATGTTCACCCTCTCCACTAGTACCCTGTTCACCCTCTCCACTAGTGCCCTGTTCACCCTCTCCACTAGTACCCTGTTCACCCTCTCCACTAGTGCCCTGTTCACCCTCTCCACTAGTACCCTGTTCACCCTCTCCACTAGTGCCCTGTTCACCCTCTCCACTAGTACCCTGTTCATCCTCTCCACTAGTACCCTGTTCATCCTCTTCACTAGTACCCTGTTCACCCTCTCCACTGGTACCCTGTTCACCCTCTCCACTGGTACCATGTTCACCCTCTCCACTAGTACCATGTTCACCCTCTCCACTAGTGCCCTGTTCACCCTCTCCACTAGTGCCCTGTTCACCCTCTCCACTAGTGCCCTGTTCACCCTCTCCACTAGTACCCTGTTCACCCTCTCCACTAGTACCATGTTCACCCTCTCCACTAGTGCCCTGTTCACCCTCTCCACTAGTACTCTGTTCCCCCTCTCCACTAGTACCCTGTTCACCCTCTCCACTAGTACCCTGTTCACCCTCTCTCTCCACTAGTGCCCTGTTCACCCTCTCCACTAGTACCCTGTTCACCCTCTCTCTCCACTAGTGCCCTGTTCACCCTCTCTCTCCACTAGTACCCTGTTCACCCTCTCCACTAGTGCCCTGTTCACCCTCTCCACTAGTACCCTGTTCACCCTCTCCACTAGTACCCTGTTCACCCTCTCCACTAGTACCCTGTTCACCCTCTCCTCTAGTACCCTGTTCACCTTCTCCACTAGTACCCTGTTCACCCTCTCCACTAGTACCCTGTTCACCCTCTCCACTAGTACCCTGTTCACCCTCTCCACTAGCACCCTGTTCACCCTCTCCACTAGTACCCTGTACACCCTCTCCTCCACTAGTACCCTGTTCACCCTCTCCACTAGTGCCCTGTTCACCCTCTCCTCCACTAGTACCCTGTTCACCCTCTCCACTAGTACCCTGTTCACCCTCTCCACTAGTACCCTGTTCACCCTCTCCTCTAGTACCCTGTTCACCCTATCCACTGGTACCCTGTTCACCCTCTCCACTAGTGCCCTGTTCACCCTCTCCACTAGTGCCCTGTTCACCCTCTCCTCCACTAGTACCCTGTTCACCCTCTCCTCCACTAGTACCCTGTTCACGCTCTCCACTAGTACCCTGTTCACCCTCTCCTCCACTAGTGCCCTGTTCACCCTCTCCTCCACTAGTACCCTGTTCACGCTCTCCACTAGTACCCTGTTCACCCTCTCCTCCACTAGTGCCCTGTTCACCCTCTCCTCCACTAGTACCCTGTTCACCCTCTCCACTAGTACCCTGTTCACCCTCTCCACTAGTACCCTGCTCACCCTCTCCTCCACTAGTGCCCTGTTCACCCTCTCCTCCACTAGTACCCTATTCACGCTCTCCACTAGTGCCCTGTTCACCCTCTCCACTAGTACCCTGTTCACCCTCTCCACTAGTACCCTGTTCACCCTCTCCACTAGTGCCCTGTTCACCCTCTCCACTAGTACCCTGTTCACCCTCTCCTCTAGTACCCTGTTCACCCTCTCCACTAGTACCCTGTTCACCCTCTCCACTAGTGCCCAGTTCACCCTCTCCACTGGTACCCTGTTCACCCTCTCCACTAGTACCCTGTTCACCCTCTCCACTAGTACCCTGTTCACCCTCTCCACTAGCACCCTGTTCACCCTCTCCACTAGTGCCCTGTTCACCCTCTCCACTAGTACCCTGTTCACCCTCTCCACTAGTACCCTGTTCACCCTCTCCACTAGTACCCTGTTCACCCTCTCCACTAGCACCCTTTTCACCCTCTCCACTAGTACCCTGTTCACCCTCTCCTCCACTGGTACCCTGTTCACCCTCTCCTCCACTAGTACCCTGTTCACCCTCTCCACTAGTACCCTGTTCACCCTCTCCACTAGTACCCTGTTCACCCTCTCCACTAGTACCCTGTTCACCCTCTCCACTAGTGCCCTGTTCACCCTCTCCACTAGTACCCTGTTCACCCTCTCCACTAGTACCCTGTTCACCCTCTCCACTAGTACCCTGTTCCCCCTCTCCACTAGTACCCTGTTCACCCTCTCCACTAGTACCCTGTTCACCCACTCCACTAGTGCCCTGTTCACCCTCTCCACTAGTGCCCTGTTCACCCTCTCCACTAGTACTCTGTTCCCCCTCTCCACTAGTGCCCTGTTCACCCTCTCCACTAGTACTCTGTTCACCCTCTCCACTAGTACTCTGTTCACCCTCTCTCTCCACTAGTGCCCTGTTCCCCCTCTCCACTAGTACTCTGTTCACCCTCTCCTCCACTAGTGCCCTGTTCACCCTCTCTCTCCACTAGTACCCTGTTCACCCTCTCCACTACTACCCTGTTCACCCTCTCCACTAGTACCCTGTTCACCCTCTCCACTAGTACCCTGTTCACCCTCTCCACTAGTACCCTGTTCACCCTCTCCACTAGTGCCCTGTTCACCCTCTCCACTAGCACCCTGTTCACCCTCTCCACTAGTACCCTGTTCAACCTCTCCACTAGTACCCTGTCCACCCTCTCCACTAGTACCCTGTTCACCCTCTCCACTAGTGCCCTGTTCACCCTCTCCACTAGCACCCTGTTCACCCTCTCCACTAGTACCCTGTTCAACCTCTCCACTAGTACCCTGTTCACCCTCTCCACTAGTACCCTGTTCAACCTCTCCACTAGTACCCTGTTCACCCTCTCCACTAGTGCCCTGTTCACCCTCTCCACTAGTGCCCTGTTCACCCTCTCCACTAGTACCCTGTTCACCCTCTCCACTGGTACCCTGTTCACCCTCTCCACTAGTGCCCTGTTCACCCTCTCCACTAGTGCCCTGTTCACCCTCTCCACTAGTGCCCTGTTCACCCTCTCCACTAGTACCCTGTTCACCCTCTCCACTAGTACCCTGTTCACCCTCTCCACTAGTACCCTGTTCATCCTCTCCTCTAGTACCCTGTTCACCCTCTCCACTAGTACCCTGTTCACCCTCTCCACTAGTGCCCTGTTCACCCTCTCCACTAGTACCCTGTTCACCCTCTCCACTAGTACCCTGTTCACCCTCTCCACTAGTACCCTGTTCACCCTCTCCACTAGTGCCCTGTTCACCCTCTCCACTAGTGCCCTGTTCACCCTCTCCACTAGTACCCTGTTCACCCTCTCCACTAGTGCCCTGTTCACCCTCTCCACTAGTACCCTGTTCACCCTCTCCACTGGTACCATGTTCACCCTCTCCACTAGTACCCTGTTCACCCTCTCCACTGGTACCCTGTTCACCCTCTCCACTGGTACCATGTTCACCCTCTCCACTAGTGCCCTGTTCACCCTCTCCACTAGTACCCTGTTCACCCTCTCCACTAGTGCCCTGTTCACCCTCTCCACTAGTACCCTGTTCACCCTCTCCACTAGTGCCCTGTTCACCCTCTCCACTAGTACCCTGTTCACCCTCTCCAATAGTGCCCTGTTCACCCTCTCCACTAGTACCCTGTTCATCCTCTCCACTAGTACCCTGTTCATCCTCTTCACTAGTACCCTGTTCACCCTCTCCACTGGTACCCTGTTCACCCTCTCCACTGGTACCATGTTCACCCTCTCCACTAGTACCATGTTCACCCTCTCCACTAGTGCCCTGTTCACCCTCTCCACTAGTACCCTGTTCACCCTCTCCACTAGTACCATGTTCACCCTCTCCACTAGTGCCCTGTTCACCCTCTCCACTAGTACTCTGTTCCCCCTCTCCACTAGTACCCTGTTCACCCTCTCCACTAGTACCCTGTTCACCCTCTCTCTCCACTAGTGCCCTGTTCACCCTCTCCACTAGTACCCTGTTCACCCTCTCTCTCCACTAGTGCCCTGTTCACCCTCTCTCTCCACTAGTACCCTGTTCACCCTCTCCACTAGTGCCCTGTTCACCCTCTCCACTAGTACCCTGTTCACCCTCTCCACTAGTACCCTGTTCACCCTCTCCACTAGTACCCTGTTCACCCTCTCCTCTAGTACCCTGTTCACCCTCTCCACTAGTACCCTGTTCACCCTCTCCACTAGTACCCTGTTCACCCTCTCCACTAGTACCCTGTTCACCCTCTCCACTAGCACCCTGTTCACCCTCTCCACTAGTACCCTGTACACCCTCTCCTCCACTAGTACCCTGTTCACCCTCTCCACTAGTGCCCTGTTCACCCTCTCCTCCACTAGTACCCTGTTCACCCTCTCCACTAGTACCCTGTTCACCCTCTCCACTAGTACCCTGTTCACCCTCTCCTCTAGTACCCTGTTCACCCTATCCAGTGGTACCCTGTTCACCCTCTCCACTAGTGCCCTGTTCACCCTCTCCACTAGTGCCCTGTTCACCCTCTCCTCCACTAGTACCCTGTTCACCCTCTCCTCCACTAGTACCCTGTTCACGCTCTCCACTAGTACCCTGTTCACCCTCTCCTCCACTAGTGCCCTGTTCACCCTCTCCTCCACTAGTACACTGTTCACCCTCTCCACTAGTACCCTGTTCACCCTCTCCACTAGTACCCTGTTCACCCTCTCCTCCACTAGTGCCCTGTTCACCCTCTCCTCCACTAGTACCCTATTCACGCTCTCCACTAGTGCCCTGTTCACCCTCTCCACTAGTACCCTGTTCACCCTCTCCAATAGTACCCTGTTCACCCTCTCCACTAGTGCCCTGTTCACCCTCTCCACTAGTACCCTGTTCACCCTCTCCTCTAGTACCCTGTTCACCCTCTCCACTAGTACCCTGTTCACCCTCTCCACTAGTGCCCAGTTCACCCTCTCCACTGGTACCCTGTTCACCCTCTCCACTAGTACCCTGTTCACCCTCTCCACTAGTACCCTGTTCACCCTCTCCACTAGCACCCTGTTCACCCTCTCCACTAGTGCCCTGTTCACCCTCTCCACTAGTACCCTGTTCACCCTCTCCACTAGTACCCTGTTCACCCTCTCCACTAGTACCCTGTTCACCCTCTCCACTAGCACCCTTTTCACCCTCTCCACTAGTACCCAGTTCACCCTCTCCACTGGTACCCTGTTCACCCTCTCCACTAGTACCCTGTTCACCCTCTCCACTAGCACCCTGTTCACCCTCTCCACTAGTGCCCAGTTCACCCTCTCCACTGGTACCCTGTTCACCCTCTCCACTAGTACCCTGTTCACCCTCTCCACTAGTACCCTGTTCACCCTCTCCACTAGCACCCTGTTCACCCTCTCCACTAGTGCCCTGTTCACCCTCTCCACTAGTGCCCTGTTCACCCTCTCCACTAGTACCCTGTTCACCCTCTCCACTAGTACCCTGTTCACCCTCTCCACTAGCACCCTTTTCACCCTCTCCACTAGTACCCTGTTCCCCCTCTCCACTGGTACCCTGTTCACCCTCTCCACTAGTACTCTGTTCACCCTCTCCACTAGTACCCTGTTCACCCTCTCCACTAGTACCCTGTTCACCCTCTCCACTAGTGCCCTGTTCACCCTCTCCACTAGTACCCTGTTCACCCTCTCCACTGGTACCCTGTTCACCCTCTCCACTGGTACCATGTTCACCCTCTCCACTAGTACCCTGTTCACCCTCTCCACTAGTGCCCTGTTCACCCTCTCCACTAGTACCCTGTTCACCCTCTCCACTAGTGCCCTGTTCACCCTCTCCACTAGTACCCTGTTCACCCTCTCCACTAGTGCCCTGTTCACCCTCTCCACTAGTACCCTGTTCATCCTCTCCACTAGTACCCTGTTCATCCTCTTCACTAGTACCCTGTTCACCCTCTCCACTGGTACCCTGTTCACCCTCTCCACTGGTACCATGTTCACCCTCTCCACTAGTACCATGTTCACCCTCTCCACTAGTGCCCTGTTCACCCTCTCCACTAGTGCCCTGTTCACCCTCTCCACTAGTGCCCTGTTCACCCTCTCCACTAGTACCCTGTTCACCCTCTCCACTAGTACCATGTTCACCCTCTCCACTAGTGCCCTGTTCACCCTCTCCACTAGTACTCTGTTCCCCCTCTCCACTAGTACCCTGTTTACCCTCTCCACTAGTACCCTGTTCACCCTCTCTCTCCACTAGTGCCCTGTTCACCCTCTCCACTAGTGCCCTGTTCACCCTCTCCACTAGTGCCCTGTTCACCCTCTCCACTAGTGCCCTGTTCACCCTCTCCACTAGTGCCCTGTTCACCCTCTCCACTGGTACCCTGTTCACCCTCTCCACTAGTGCCCTGTTCACCCTCTCCACTAGTACCCTGTTCACCCTCTCCACTAGTGCCCTGTTCACCCTCTCCACTAGTGCCCTGTTCACCCTCTCCACTAGTACCCTGTTCACCCTCTCCTCAACTAGTACCCTGTTCACCCTCTCCACTAGTACCCTGTTCACCCTCTCCACTAGTGCCCTGTTCACCCTCTCCACTAGTGCCCTGTTCACCCTCTCCACTGGTACCCTGTTCACCCTCTCCACTAGTACCCTGTTCACCCTCTCCACTAGTACCCTGTTCACCCTCTCCACTAGTGCCCTGTTCACCCTCTCCACTAGTACCCTGTTCACCCTCTCCACTAGTACCATGTTCACCCTCTCCACTAGTGCCCTGTTCACCCTCTCCACTAGTACTCTGTTCCCCCTCTCCACTAGTACCCTGTTTACCCTCTCCACTAGTACCCTGTTCACCCTCTCTCTCCACTAGTGCCCTGTTCACCCTCTCCACTAGTGCCCTGTTCACCCTCTCCACTAGTGCCCTGTTCACCCTCTCCACTAGTGCCCTGTTCACCCTCTCCACTAGTGCCCTGTTCACCCTCTCCACTGGTACCCTGTTCACCCTCTCCACTAGTGCCCTGTTCACCCTCTCCACTAGTACCCTGTTCACCCTCTCCACTAGCACCCTTTTCACCCTCTCCACTAGTACCCTGTTCCCCCTCTCCACTGGTACCCTGTTCACCCTCTCCACTAGTACTCTGTTCACCCTCTCCACTAGTACCCTGTTCACCCTCTCCACTAGTACCCTGTTCACCCTCTCCACTAGTGCCCTGTTCACCCTCTCCACTAGTACCCTGTTCACCCTCTCCACTGGTACCCTGTTCACCCTCTCCACTGGTACCATGTTCACCCTCTCCACTAGTACCCTGTTCACCCTCTCCACTAGTGCCCTGTTCACCCTCTCCACTAGTACCCTGTTCACCCTCTCCACTAGTGCCCTGTTCACCCTCTCCACTAGTACCCTGTTCACCCTCTCCACTAGTGCCCTGTTCACCCTCTCCACTAGTACCCTGTTCATCCTCTCCACTAGTACCCTGTTCATCCTCTTCACTAGTACCCTGTTCACCCTCTCCACTGGTACCCTGTTCACCCTCTCCACTGGTACCATGTTCACCCTCTCCACTAGTACCATGTTCACCCTCTCCACTAGTGCCCTGTTCACCCTCTCCACTAGTGCCCTGTTCACCCTCTCCACTAGTGCCCTGTTCACCCTCTCCACTAGTACCCTGTTCACCCTCTCCACTAGTACCATGTTCACCCTCTCCACTAGTGCCCTGTTCACCCTCTCCACTAGTACTCTGTTCCCCCTCTCCACTAGTACCCTGTTTACCCTCTCCACTAGTACCCTGTTCACCCTCTCTCTCCACTAGTGCCCTGTTCACCCTCTCCACTAGTGCCCTGTTCACCCTCTCCACTAGTGCCCTGTTCACCCTCTCCACTAGTGCCCTGTTCACCCTCTCCACTAGTGCCCTGTTCACCCTCTCCACTGGTACCCTGTTCACCCTCTCCACTAGTGCCCTGTTCACCCTCTCCACTAGTACCCTGTTCACCCTCTCCACTAGTGCCCTGTTCACCCTCTCCACTAGTGCCCTGTTCACCCTCTCCACTAGTACCCTGTTCACCCTCTCCTCAACTAGTACCCTGTTCACCCTCTCCACTAGTACCCTGTTCACCCTCTCCACTAGTGCCCTGTTCACCCTCTCCACTAGTGCCCTGTTCACCCTCTCCACTGGTACCCTGTTCACCCTCTCCACTAGTACCCTGTTCACCCTCTCCACTAGTACCCTGTTCACCCTCTCCACTAGTACCCTGTTCACCCTCTCCACTAGTACCCTGTTCACCCTCTCCACTAGTGCCCTGTTCACCCTCTCCACTAGTACCCTGTTCACCCTCTCCACTAGTACCCTGTTCACCCTCTCCTCTAGTACCCTGTTCACCCTCTCCACTAGTACCCTGTTCACCCTCTCCACTAGTACCCTGTTCACCCTCTCCACTGGTACCCTGTTCACCCTCTCCACTAGTACCCTGTTCACCCTCTCCACTAGTACCCTGTTCACCCTCTCCACTAGTGCCCTGTTCACCCTCTCCACTGGTACCCTGTTCCTCCTCTCCACTAGTAATCTGTTCCCCCTCTCCACTAGTACCCTGTTCACCCTCTCCACTAGTACCCTGTTCCCCCTCTCCACTGGTACCCTGTTCACCCTCTCCACTAGTGCCCTGTTCACCCTCTCCACTAGTGCCCTGTTCACCCTCTCCACTAGTGCCCTGTTCACCCTCTCCACTAGTGCCCTGTTCACCCTCTCCACTGGTACCCTGTTCACCCTCTCCACTAGTGCCCTGTTCACCCTCTCCACTAGTACCCTGTTCACCCTCTCCACTAGTGCCCTGTTCACCCTCTCCACTAGTGCCCTGTTCACCCTCTCCACTAGTACCCTGTTCACCCTCTCCTCAACTAGTACCCTGTTCACCCTCTCCACTAGTACCCTGTTCACCCTCTCCACTAGTGCCCTGTTCACCCTCTCCACTAGTGCCCTGTTCACCCTCTCCACTGGTACCCTGTTCACCCTCTCCACTAGTACCCTGTTCACCCTCTCCACTAGTACCCTGTTCACCCTCTCCACTAGTACCCTGTTCACCCTCTCCACTAGTACCCTGTTCACCCTCTCCACTAGTGCCCTGTTCACCCTCTCCACTAGTACCCTGTTCACCCTCTCCACTAGTACCCTGTTCACCCTCTCCTCTAGTACCCTGTTCACCCTCTCCACTAGTACCCTGTTCACCCTCTCCACTAGTACCCTGTTCACCCTCTCCACTAGTGCCCTGTTCACCCTCTCCACTAGTACCCTGTTCACCCTCTCCTCTAGTACCCTGTTCACCCTCTCCACTAGTGCCCTGTTCACCCTCTCCACTGGTACCCTGTTCACCCTCTCCACTAGTACCCTGTTCACCCTCTCCACTAGTGCCCTCTCCACCCTCTCCACTAGTACCCTGTTCACCCTCTCCACTAGTACCCTGTTCACCCTCTCTCCACTAGTGCCCTGTTCACCCTCTCCACTGGTACCCTGTTCACCCTCTCCACTGGTACCCTGTTCACCCTCTCCACTAAGTGCCCTGTTCACCCTCTCTCTCCACTAGTACCCTGTTCACCCTCTCCACTAGTACCCTGTTCACCCTCTCCACTAGTACCCTGTTCACCCTCTCCACTGGTACCCTGTTCACCCTCTCCTCCACTAGTACCCTGTTCACCCTCTCCACTTGTACCCTGTTGAGGGGGTTGGAGTTCCTCTCCTGAAAATCCTCTCCCGGCTCCATTGCGTTGCTGATGTCCAGGAAGAGATTGTGTTCCCGGCACCAGGTTCTCCCACCAGGCAGGCCTGCTCATCATTGGCTGAGACAAGCCCCACCACAGCTGTGTGTCGTCCGCAAACCTGATGGTGTTGGAGCCGTGTATAAGGAATACAGGAGGTGGATCAGAATATTCGAGACGATGGTATTGAATGCTGAGCTATACTCAACCAGAAAGGTGCACTTAATAGAGTGCAAATCTTCACCAGGCGAGAGTATATAAGGCGAGAGTTTTTGATGCTCCCTTGATTTCCATCTATTTCTCCTTCAAGAGGCAACATTGAGTCATAACAGGATGTTGACTTCTTGTGTTCAAGCCAATCCAAAACATTACATATGGCATCAAAATTCACACTGGATAGCTATCAAGTCTTTACACTTAAGTCCTGAGTCGAGTTCCAAGTCTAGACAGGCAAGTCTCAAGCAAGTCACAAATCTGAATCTTTGGGTTTCAAGTCCTAAAGAGGTTCTAATGTGTTCTTTACAAATGTAATGCAATAAAATAAAATAAAACGCCAACAGAGTAATAGTTAATAGTATACAGAGTAATAGTTAATAGTATATTACATTTGGATTATTCTGCGCCGACACACTATTTCCTTCTCTGCTGGCGCAACTTGATTGGCGGCTGCAAATTTGTCCAAAGTGGAACTGTAATCAGGGAAATTAAGTTGATTCGCTTTACACTTTTTATAGCATAATTATTTTTTAGTTTTGGGCACCGGGAGCGTATATCATGTCGTGAGGCTCAAGTCTGAGTGAATTCATGAGTCATTGGGTTTGAGTCTGAAGTCATCAAATTCAAATTACAAAGGTTTTTACTATTTAGAGATACTATAACTGTTAGCTGTTGCAGTAAATATGTTCTTAAACACTCACACTGTGATAATATGGAAAAAAAACTAAAAACACAAAAAACTTTTTGTTAATTTTCTCACAATCTGATTTTCACGACATGAGGCACAAAGTGCTGGACGGGGTCACGTTTGTGACTCGAGTAAATGTTAAACGGTGAATTTATATAGTTATTTTATCCAAAGCGCTTTAAATTCTTTTGTTCCTCACATTCACCCATTCACTCACAAATTCACACACGCAAGGTGCCAACCTGCTCATCGGGAGCAATTAGGAGTTAAGTGTCTTGCTCAAGGACACTTTACCACGCTGCTGAGGAGGAGCGGGAATCGAACCGGGAACCATCCAATTACCAGACAACCACTCATTGTGAGTCAAGTCCACACCTGGATAAAACAAACACCCATCCCCCATCTTGCTCGTCGCCAAATCCTGCCAACTTCATGATCCCACTGAAAGAGTCTGAATCTCTCTATTCTGTACATGGCTCCTTCCACTATCCCTCATTCCCATACGAACTTGGCCAGGCCTTGATCTCTCTATCTTGGAGGACAATCAGGGTGGTTTGATGGATGACATTGCAATCCCTTTTGTGGCAGCTTTTCTCATATCAAACATTCAAACTTTAAGCTCCCCTGGTGACGTTCCTTGTTGATTTGAGGCACCAGAGTCAGAGAAGAGGTAACATAATGATGGAAGATGGGGTATGATTGTGGGCTAAGGGAGCATCTTGAATAGCAATATGTGCTCCAGCCCGGTGCATGGCGAGGAGCAGAGTTAGCGGCGTGTCAGGGGGGGTTACCGTGAGGGGCGGTTCCACTTTGAATGCTTCTGCAACGGTAATGAAAGCGAGGCCTTCGAGACACACGGTTTCAAATCAAGTCTTTTCATCTGTCACTTCTGCTTTGAGGCAGACGCGCACGAGGGGGAGCTCTCAAGCCTGCAGCTGTCGGTTTGGTTTTTGGTTTCCCGTGTGCATGTAGGTTTACACAGGAAGCCTGCAAGTTACTCTGCAAGAGTGTAGCATCAACTAGAAAGCTGTGCTCAGGGGAGCACAAATGTCCGGCAGGCGGCATGCCAGAATAATAATAATAGACGATCAGGTAAACTTCTATCTAAAGCCATGAAATAGTAGCATGTGATCACCAGTCGTCTCTAATCTCCGCGCTTACGGCATCTTTCTTGGGCAGCCGCTGACACATGACCGCTCACAAACAACACACACCGCGCGGGCGGCCGAGGCGGTGAGAGAGAGTGTGTACATTTGAACGATACTAATAATTAATTGCATTTATATAGCTCTTTTCTAACACTCAAAGCGCTTTACAATGTAGGGTGGAAATTGCCTCCTTCACCACCACTGGTAGCACCCAACCTTGGGCTACGCAGGCTCAATGGCTGCCATACAATGGCACCCGGCACACATCACACTACACAATGGCTGAACGGCTCAGGAGACAGGGATTGATGTCAGTCAATTAACCTCTTAAGCCCTAGCCCTATTTTCTGAAAATCCGCCTAAAATACATACCTAAGTAAATGGAAGATTGCTCCACTTCTACAAGTCCCATTTGCATGTTCTTGGTATCTACAGATGTAGCCCTTAGGATGGCCTGCACTGCCGGGTGGTTCCCGGCATGTGCCGTATTAACGCTATCAACCTGGGGCGCTCTGGTTGCACCAGGTAACTTTTGTCTCTAGGTAGGGGAGGGGAAAAAAATTCTGTTCTCAGTGTAGCGGGGGTAAGTATGCTTAACGACTGAGACAACGAAAGGATCTGAGTCCCCGTCCCCAATACAATTAGCCTCAGTACCTACGTGTGTAAGTATGTTTGTGAATATCCTGCTCTACTCTACAGTTAGTATGAATATAAATAGATATGATGAGGTGGGCTTCAGGATTTAACTCTGACACAGTGGCAACCTGAAAGTGTACAATTATGCTCAACTCTCAACAGTTTTAGCTGAAACATAAACCCTCCCTCCCCAAGTCTAACAGGATAGGTGAGACGCCCCTACTCCAAGGTAAACCATTACTAAAGAAACACCTGAGAAGTTAATTCAGTTTGTCAATCAAAATGAAATATTTATTTTCCATGAAGAGAAATATTCTCTTTCTCCTCTCAGTCCTTCCTTCCGCTGGACATCTCTTTCCTTCAAGGACAATTATTTCAAACAAAACAATACAACAATTCACTTTCACAGCAACAACATCCTTCTTAGTTCTCCTTATAATCAATACCCAAACTGGATAGTTATTTCTACTTCAAAAATGGACTCACAGTGCATAATGTGAGAATGCTGTTCATCGACTACAGCTCAGCATTCAATACCATAGTCCCCTCCAAACTCATAGCCAAGCTCAGGGACCTGGGCTTGAACTATGACCTGTGCCAGTGGGTCTTGGACTTCCTGACGGGCAGACCCCAGGTGGTAAGAGCCGGCAACTGCACCTCCTCATCCATCACGCTCAACATAGGGGCCCCCCAGGGCTGTGTTCTGAGCCCCCTCCTCTACTCCCTGTACACACATGACTGCGTAGCACAGCGGAACAACAACACCATCATCAAATTTGCTGATGACACAGTAGTGGTGGGCCTGATCTCTGCCAACGACGAAAGGGCCTACCTGGAAGAGGTAGAGAACCTGTCACAGTGGTGTCAGGAGAACTGCCTCTCCCTGAACGTCAGCAAAACAAAAGAGATGATTGTGGACTTCAGGAGGTCGGGGGTCAAGGACTACAGCCCCCTCAGCATCGACGGGGCACCGGTTGAGAGAGTGAACAGTTTCAAGTACCTCGGAGCCCACATATCCGAGGACTTGACATGGACCACACACATTGACAGTGTTGTGAAGAAGGCACGACAACGTCTCTACTTCCTCAGGCGCCTAAGGAAGTTCCAAGTCAGTCAGAAGATCCTTAGGAACTTCTACTCATGTACAATAGAGAGCATCCTGACCGGCAACATCACCTCCTGGTTTGGGAATAGCACTGCACAAGACCGTAGCAGACTACAAAGAGTGACACGTTCAGCCAAACGCACAATTGGAGGGGGGCTTCCCACCCTCCAGAACATTTACAACAAGCGGTGCAAGGGGAAGGCTAAGAGAATTATTAAGGACTCGAGCCACCCGAACAACTGCCTCTTTGAACTGCTGCGGTCAGGCAAGCGATACCGGAGTCTTAAGGCGAGCACAGAAAGACTCAGAAGAAGCTTCTATCCCCAGGCCATCAGGCTGCTAAACGAACAATAATCGCTAAACGAACAATAATCACTATGCAACAACCATCAAATGCACACAGCACACACACCCACACGCACACACTCACTCAAACAAACAACACACTGCAGCACCCACTCTCCACACTTTAGATCACACAAACACACTTACACTTTATATTTATTGATAAAGGATTTGCACTACAACTCGTACACCTACTGTGAATTGTACCTAAATTGCACCTCGTCCCATTTCTCCATTTCTGCCTTGCACTATATAGTATTGTATATTAGTACACTGCACAGTATTGTATATTGTATGATAACTACGTCTATTCTGCATCGAACATTGTACATATGTCTAAACTGAACACTGTGACCTCTTTTTTTTACTTCTAATTTTACTATGTTTTTATTTCATACTTATCTTGTCTTGCACAGTCTCTGGAGCGCAACAGTAAGACGCATTTTGTACAAAAGTATTCTGTACTTCTGTATGACAACTATTAAAGAAACTTGAAACTTGAACTTGAATAACTCAATATATCAGTGGCGGCTCGCCACCGGGGGCGCTAGGGCGCCGACCCACCTGTTAAATGAGAGAAGAAGAAAAAAAACGTTTTAGTTTTTTGTTTTATAGCCCTATAAATAATATAAACATGTTTAAAATGAATAATATTTACTCATTTTAAGTATGTTTGTGTTTCCAATGCACAATATAACTTAATTTTACAAAGATTAATAATAGTTTTCCTGAACAGGAAGTGACGATTCTGTCTGATATAGACCTTTTCATTACCGTAGCCGCAGGCATTTCTCCTCGCCGTATTTCTCTCTGGGCTAGGCGCAATTGCGCCTGGAGTGCGCGTGCCCGCCGTGCACTGGTTCATCGCTGTATCCGTCGCAGCCACGCGCTTTGCGTTGAATATGATGTATTATGATGGAACTCGGGCGCTGGTTTGAAACGACCTAGCAAGCAGCCGAGCGTCTAAAAGCTCTCGGATTGGCCGACGCGGTACTTTCCGTAACCACAGTTTGCAACATGAGTTTATGCTGTTGTTGTGTTGTGTGATGCAGATATTTGTCTTGGAGCGTGATGGCAAGTTCTTTCAACGGTTAGGCTTAGGCACTCTTTCAAAGTTGGTTAAGGTTAGAGTTTGTCTTAGAGCATGGCGATAGAACACCAGGTAGTTTGCAGGCTGTTCGAGGCGGACATGGATAAAGGCACTCACAGTACTTGTTGGCTATTAACAAGCTATATTATGGATGCAGTGTGGAGGGACATGCATGGACAATGGATGGACATCAACACAGGCTGGATGGACAATGCCATGGAGTGGATATACTTTATCAACAAGCCAACAACAAGGTAGATTAGCGATCTTAACTCAATACATGATACGTTGTCTACTGATGCCGCATAATATCAACAGCTGATTCGTTGTAACGTTACAGCTTTCAGCTAACGTTAGTTACTGCTAGCTGTTAGCTCCGTTAGCTTAGCTTATAATTACTGCATGGAAACGGAGTAACGTTAACGTTTAAACGTTATGTCGAGGTCATACAATACTACAGTCGACATAAGGTTAACGTTACCCCGTTTCCATGAAGTGTTTAAATAGCAGCAATCTTGTTGAAAATGTAACGTTACTAAAATGCTCTCTCTCTCTCTCTCTCTCTCTCTCTCTCAGCCACTCAGATAACGCTTCTCTCTCTCTATCTCTCTCTCTCTCTCTCTCTCTCTCTCTCTCTCTCTCTCTCTCTCTCTCTCTCTCTCTCTCTCTCTCTCTCTCTTTCTTTTGGATTGAAAATACGTGGATTATGGCTTGTTCAATATCGTCTATGTTTGAATGAATGAATGAATGAATGAAAACTTTATTAACAGATTGCAGAATGGGTACAATACAGTACGGCTCAATACACACAATTGTTAAGGGGATGCAGACCAGAGAAAGACGTTTGTCTTGTTTACATCAGGGTCCCAGATTTTCGATTCATATCGATAGTTTAATAGCTAGCCTTGGCTCGTTTAACAATATGCAAAATATGTGTACAGCCCTGTACTCATACTGAGGTTATTCTTGGTATATAATACTACATATACTAGGTCTGATTGTGTAACGAATCGATTCCACGTCGCGCTGTGTGTGAGAGAGAGAAGGAGAGAGAGGGAGAGATCTGCGTGTGTTTGGAGACGGAGCGAGTTTTGTTTCTAACTTTTCTATTTATATATTGTGTTTCAAGTTGTGAATTAGACTATACTTTATTTGACTGGTTGTGTGTTGTTGTAGTAACAGCTGAGCGACTCGTTCATAAGAGCCGATTCATTGCCGTGAGCGTGAGTCGAATCGCTCACGTCTTGCCATGAGTCGGTTGCGTGGTACTGTACATGTTTGCAAAATGTTTTGGTATAGCGCCCTGTTATGTACTAGAGGCCTGGTCACTCCTGTTTCACCAGGGCAGGCAGGTGAGGGCTGCCAATTAGCCAATTAGTGCTGATTGGTTACCTGCTGGGGAGCTTCAAAGGCAGACCCAGAAACACACATGCACGGTCTGTGCCTAGTGAAAGAGCTGTCAGGTTCTTACAGTCCTTGTCCGTTGGGTTACCAGTACATTAGTTTATAGTTATATTAGTAGTTCCTTGGTTTAGTAGCATTTTTGAGTTAGAGCACAGGGTTTTGGTGTTGATTACACATAGGTTGCGTACCCATGAGCCAGGGTCGTAACAATTGGGCGCTCATCCGGGATCTTTTACCCCTAGAACTTTGTTTGGTGATTTTTTTTTTGTGTTGCACGGGGTGTCATCATGTTATGGTTTGGGTGGTGTTTGTTACACATGGTGTAACGTGGGGGCTGAGCCATTTTCATCAAACAGGTGAGTATGCCGTATTTGTTTGTAATTTGATGTGACTACTTATGCTGTTAAAATATATAGTTTAGTAGGCACCACATGTAGATAGGGACATTATTTTCTGGTTGTGGGTTAGCGTCCGGTGCACCACGTACTCCTGGGGCGGTCAATGAAATGATTGTATATGATCTTTGACTGGTAGCAGGTGTGGTTGAAGAAAGTTAGGTCTACAGGGCATTAGTTTAAGGGTTGGTAGGTTAGGGCGGCCAGGAAACACAGGTAGTGTGGTAGGGCTTGATTTAGTGTTTCTTAGGGTAGACATGTGGTAGGCCGGGGTTTTCTGCAGTTTAGACGTAGAAGCATATGTGGTCACATCAGGTTAGAAGGCGCACCTGTTTGGAAAATTTTGTTGGATTTATTTTGTTTGTTTAAGTGTTTGGTGAGCATACCTGGTAGCACCTAACACCCTGCGTGTATGACACGTCTATTTAGGGTGGGTGTGTTTTTAAAAAAAAAAAATTTTTGGTTGTTTGTGCAACCTGGAAAGGTGCGCTCCGTAGAGCTCACATTTCCACCGTGTTCCATTCTGGTTGTTATTGTTGGCAATTAGCATTATTCATGGTTCTTCAGTGGTTCTTCGTTGTTCTTCAGTGGTTCGTTAGTGGTTCTTCGTGTCTGTGAGGTTGGGTGTGTAGCTTGGGGTGTCTAGTTCAGTGACAATGGCTTCCATCAGGGACTTTGTTGATCGCCCGTCTCATGACTTATTAGACAAATTTTCCAAAGAACAACTGCTCGAGCTTGCTGTGCACTACAAGGTCGAGCTTACTCCCAGTGAGAAACGTTTGAAACCATCTGCCTTGGGTGCTTTGCGGGTTTTGCTCATTAGGGGACAGGTGCTTGAGGAGAGGGTGGAGGAGCCTCCATCGTCTGGCGCGTCTCCGCTATTACCTGGTGTAGAGGGTGAGTGGAGGATTAGGGAGTTGGAGTTTAAGGAGAGGCAGCTAGAGCGAGAGCGTGAGGAGAGGAGAGAGGAGCGTGAGCTTAAGGAGAGAGAGAGTAAAGAGGAGCGTGAGCTTAAGGAGAGAGAGAGGAAAGAGGAGCGTGAGCATGAGCGTGAGTTTAAGGAGAAACAACTGTTGCTGGAGCACGAGCGTGCACAGAAGGAGCTTGAATATAAGTATGCTGCCTTGCAGGCGGGTGCTCTGCATCCAGAGTCACGTTCCGGGTTTGATGTAGGCAGGAATATTAGGATGGTGCCACCATTTTTTGAGAAAGACGTGGAAAGATATTTTCCCCTTTTCGAAAGGGTGGCAACCACATTGAAGTGGCCTGATACCGCCTGGACACTGCTGCTACAATGTGTTTTGGTTGGTAGGGCACAAGAAGCCTACACTGCTCTGTCCCTTGAACAGAGCGCTGATTATGAACTTGTTAAAGCTTCCATATTGAGGGCTTATGAGTTGGTCCCCGAGGCCTATCGTCAGCGTTTTAGAGGTTATCGTAGGCAGGAGGGGCAGTCTTATGTTGAATTTGGAAAAGAGAAGGAGAACCTGTTTGACCGGTGGTGCACCTCGCAAAAAGCAGAGTCAAGGGAGCAGCTCAGACAGTTGGTTCTCCTAGAGGAATTTAAGAGGTGTGTTCCTGATAACGTTTCCACACATCTAAATGAGCATAAGGTATCGAAGATAGCCGACGCTGCTGTCTTGGCTGATGAGTTTGTGTTAACACACAAGTCTGTCTTTGTAGAGGAGGGCCGTGTGGAATCCAGGGGTAGTAGGCGTCCTTCTCAGGGGAGCCGGTTCCCGGCACCCGTGTCTGCTGGTCGGTTTACTTCGACTCCTAGGCAAGGTGGCTCTGCTAGTGCATTCCCAGAGGGGGTTATCTGTTTTTACTGTAAGGAGCCTGGTCATATCGTTGCTGGATGCCCTGTGCTTAAGCAGAAAAATGTAAAAACTGTGGCTCTGGTAGAAATCATAGACAGGACACCTATGCCGACATTAGAGGGTGGGGTGCGAAGTATCAAAGGTGCAGACAGGGAGCTAGAGGGCTCCTCAACATTTAGGATGGAGGGATTTGTTTCACTGGTTGGTGAATTAGGATCAAGGCAGGCTATTACAATATGGAGAGATACAGGAGCTTTCCAGTCTCTCATTCTGGATGGGATTTTGCCATTTTCGGAAGATTCTTCATTGCATTCCGGTGCCATTGTTCAGGGCTTTGGAGGAGGCTTTGTGAATACTCCTTTGCATGAGGTCTCGCTAAACTCTCCCTTAGTATCAGGCAATGTTGTCGTAGGAGTGTGTTCTCACATTCCCATAAAGGGGGTGTCCTTCATTCTAGGGAACGATTTGGCCGGTGGCAAAGTGCTGGCTACTCCAGTTGTAATTCCCGTCCCTGTAGTTTCTGAGGTTCCTGATGAGCTCGCACAGAAGCATCCAGGAGTGTTTCCTGTGTGTGCGGTAACACGTGCAATGTCAAAGGTCAAATGTGACACCCATGAGGTTGTTAACTTAGATGGTGATATGACACTTAGTGACACGTTCTTTGTTGAGTTGAAAAGTGGCCCTGATGAGGGTTTTGGTAAGGTGATACCGTCTCATGAGCAGTTGGTACTAGAGCAAAACAAGGATGTCTCCTTGTCGTCCCTCTTGGAAGAGGCGGTTTTAGAGGATGAAATGGTAGATACGTCTCAAGGATACTTTGTTAGCAATGACGTGCTCATGAGAAAGTGGACACCACCTAACCTGTCCAGTCTGGATGACTGGGGCAGTGTGTTTCAGATTGTTGTTCCAGCCGTGTATCGTCCTGATATACTGCATCTAGCACATGATCATGATCTTGCTGGTCACATGGGGGTCAGGAAGACTTATGACCGTGTGCTGAGACATTTTTGTTGGCCTGGTTTGAAGTCAGATGTGGCACAATATTGTCGCTCGTGCCATGTGTGTCAGGTGGTTGGTAAACCAAACCAGAAGATCCCTCAGGCTCCTCTGCAGCCTATCCCTGCTGTTGGGGAACCTTTTGAGCGGATCCTCATTGACTGTGTTGGTCCCCTCCCTCGAACTAAGACAGGGAACCAGTACCTTTTGACTATTATGTGTGCAGCGACCCGTTTTCCTGAAGCCATTCCTTTACGCAAGATCACAGCCCCAGCTATATCCAAAGCTCTGGTTAGGTTTTTTTCGACTTTTGGCCTACCAAAGGTCATTCAATCAGATCAAGGGTCTAACTTCATGTCCCGTCTCTTTGCTCAGGTCCTCCAGCAGTTGTCTATCCAACATTGCCCTTCCTCTGCCTATCATCCAGAGTCCCAGGGGGCGCTGGAGAGATTTCACCAGACTATCAAAACAATGCTGCGGGCATATTGTACGGAGTTCGACAAAGACTGGGATGATGGAATCCCTTTGCTTCTGTTTGCTGCTAGGGAGGTAACCCAGGAGTCTCTTGGATTCAGCCTGGCTGAGCTGGTGTTCGGCCACACAGTGAGGGGTCCTTTGAAACTGCTGAAGGAAAAGTGGTTGGCTGACCAGACTCCTTCCTCTACTAATTTGTTGGACTATGTGTGTGACTTCAGGCTTAAGCTTAGTAGAGCATGTGAACTAGCGAAAGAGAACCTAAAGGTAGCCCAAGGAAAAATGAAGGTGTGGTATGATAGGCGGGCCCGACATAGGGTGTTCTCACCGGGAGACAAGGTGTTGGTTCTCTCGCCTATTCTTGGGTCTGCATTACAGGCTAAATACAGTGGGCCATACTCCATTGAGCGCAAAGTTGGTGAGGTCGACTACTTGATTAAAACTCCCGACCGCAGGCGCAAGAGTAGATTATGTCACGTCAATATGTTGAAGGCGTACAATGATAGGGCTCAGGTTGACCAGTCAGGGGTCAAGCCTGTGGCTGTTCTAACAGTTTCTGCATCTCCTATTGTAGCCGACTGTTCTGTGTCGAAGGAGATTTCTCAGGGCCGGTTGCCAAACACCCAGATACTAGGTGACTTGGACTCACACCTGTCGTACTTACCACTTCCTGAGCGTACGGATGTGGTGCGCCTACTTAGACAGCATACACGTTTGTTTTCTGATGTCCCTAGTCGTACTAATGTACTCGAGCATGACATTGATGTTGGTAGTGCAGGACCAATTAAGCAACATGCCTATAGGGTGAATCCGGAAAAACGAAGGATCTTGAGTAAGGAAGTAGACTATATGCTGAGACATGGCATTGCGGAGCCCAGTTCTAGTGCGTGGAGCTCCCCCTGCCTGCTTGTTGATAAGCCAGACTGCACTCATCGGTTCTGTACTGATTTCCGTAAAGTTAATACAGTAACCAAGCCGGACTCGTACCCTCTGCCTCGGATGGACGACTGTATCGATCGGGTGGGTTCAGCAGCCTTTGTAAGTAAATTGGATTTGCTAAAGGGATACTGGCAGGTTCCGCTTACTCCGCGAGCACGTGAGATATCCGCTTTTGTGACACCAGAGAGTTTCTGCCAGTATACAGTGATGGCCTTTGGCATGCGAAATGCCCCAGCGACGTTTCAGCGGCTAGTGAACAAGGTCCTGGGCGGGGTAGCGTTCTGTGAGGCATATCTGGATGACCTGGTTATCCACAGTTCCTCTTGGTCACAACATGTGGAGCATCTGGCCGAAGTGTTCAAGCGGTTGGGTGATGCTAACTTGACAGTTAACCTTGCGAAATGTGAATTTGGACAGGCCACGGTTACCTACCTGGGTAAGGTGGTTGGACGTGGGCATGTGTGCCCCGTTACAGCTAAGGTGGAGGCTATAGTGGGCTTCCCTGCTCCCATCACCAGGCGGGAGTTAAAGCGCTTCCTAGGTATGGCAGGGTACTATAGGAGTTTCTGTAGGAACTTTGCTTCTGTTGTTGCCCCTTTGACCAATCTGCTCAGTCCTAAGGTACCTTTCGTGTGGACTGAGACTTGTCAACAGTCTTTTGAGAGCATCAAGGGTATTCTGATTAGCGCTCCCGTTCTGTCAGCTCCCGATTTTCAACTGCCATTCAAGTTGGCAGTGGATGCTAGTGACCTCGGTGCTGGAGCCGTCCTCCTGCAAGAGGATGCATTAGAGGTGGAGCACCCAGTGTGCTACTTTTCTAAAAAGTTTGACAGGCATCAACTGCACTACTCTACTATAGAGAAGGAGGCGCTCGCTTTGGTTCTTGCCTTGAACCATTTTGATGTTTACGTGGGATCCTCCAGTTTACCCCTTGTTGTGTATACAGACCATAACCCTTTGGTTTTTCTTCGCAGCATGGTGAATTCGAATCATCGTTTGATGCGATGGAGTTTGTTCCTCCAGGCGTATAACTTGGATATTCGCCACATTCGTGGGAGGGACAACGTGCTAGCAGACGCCCTCTCACAATCGTAGTACCGGTGTTTGTGGTACCCGTTATCGCTGTGGTGGTAGAGGCCCTGACAACTAAGGGGTCACAGTTGTTTTTTGTTTTGTTTATGGGTTGTTGTGTAGTGGTTGCCTCTTGGGCAACCAGTTTGGTGGGGGAGGTGTTATGTACTAGAGGCCTGGTCACTCCTGTTTCACCAGGGCAGGCAGGTGAGGGCTGCCAATTAGCCAATTAGTGCTGATTGGTTACCTGCTGGGGAGCTTCAAAGGCAGACCCAGAAACACACATGCACGGTCTGTGCCTAGTGAAAGAGCTGTCAGGTTCTTACAGTCCTTGTCCGTTGGGTTACCAGTACATTAGTTTATAGTTATATTAGTAGTTCCTTGGTTTAGTAGCATTTTTGAGTTAGAGCACAGGGTTTTGGTGTTGATTACACATAGGTTGCGTACCCATGAGCCAGGGTCGTAACACGCCCCTAGTGGAGAGAGAACCAGCAGCCGCTACTGCAATATATCCCAATGTTATGGCAGTTCACCTGTAACAGTTGCATATACAGTAATTATGGCAGTTCACTTATAACAGTTGCATATAATTATGACGGTTCACTTATGATAGTTGCATATAATTATGACAGTTCACTTATGACAGTTGTAATTACCTGATTGATTGATTGATTGAAAATTGAATTCACAGATTGCAGAATGGGTACAATACAGTACAGCTCAATACACACAATTGTTAAGGGGATGCAGACCAGAGAAAGACTTTCGTCTTGTTTACATTAGGGTCCCACACACCTCACAACAAAAGCTCTCTTATAACTTCACAGAGGGAGTATTCACTCTGGATATAAACGTGATATCAGTCATCCACTAAGGGTTAACGCATTACTTCAGTCTTATACAACTGACATGGGTTTATTACAGTTAACTATCACTTTAACACAATACCTCAGTTGGTTACAACTGACAAGGGTTTGATACAATTACCACTCATGTAGACTGCATACAAGATGTGGTGAGTCACTGGAAGATGTCTTCTGACGGCAGGGAAACGTTCTTTTTCTATTGTTCTAAATAATGCTTGTAACTGCTTCAGTCACTGAGCATATGTGTATGTTCCAATCTGTTTGTTTGTGTGCATGTATTTCAGTCTGTTTGTGTGTGCATTAGGGGTGTAAAGGTACACGTATCCATACCGAACCTAAGCGTTTCAGTGTGTACCGTACCGAACGGCTGTGTAGTGTACCAAATGAATACAACGGTATGTTAACCACTAACGACCGCCCACCGGGGGCTGTTTTCTTCACAATCTAATATTATTATAATTTTTTTTTTTTATTTACAAGTCGATTATTAATTTCAATATAGAATATTCGTTGGCAGCCCTACAAGTACAATTAGTTACTGCACACTACTGTACATCACCCCTGAGTGGAACATGGAAAGCCAAACTTTCCCCCACTGTACCGAAAACCCGTACCGAACCTTGACTTCAAAACTGAAGTACGTACCGTGGTTTTTGTGTACCGTTACACCCCTAGTGTGCGTGTATTCCAGTCTGTTTGTGTGTGTGTGTGTGTGTGTGTGTGTGTGCGTGTTAAGCTGTTGGGAGACACAGCCTTCCTCAAATCCTGCGCCTGTGGAGATTCTCAGAACAATGGGACCAGATCCTGACCCCAGGAACAAAGGAACCACCAGACGGCGTGGGAAGAAAGCTGGGATCCGTAACAGGCTGAGATCCAGACGACACCGAACGCCACTACCCAGTATATTGCTAGCCAATGTACAATCAATTGACAATAAACTGGACGACATCCGAGCAAGGATTCAATACCAAAGAGACGTTAGAGACTGTAACGTTCTCTGCTTCACCGAGACGTGGTTGACGCCGGACGTCCCAGACCACGCCATACAACCGGCCGATCACTTCTTCACCCACCGCAAGGACAGATCAGCAGAGTCCGGCAAACAACGTGGAGGAGGTATTGCCTTCATGTTTAACAACAATTGGAGCGATCCAGCTAACGTGAAGGAATTATCGAACCACTGCTGCCCAGACCTGGAATATATAACCATCAAGTGTTGTCCTTTCTTCCTCCCGAGGGAGTTAACGGCGATCGTCCTGGTCGGAGTGTATATTCCACCGCAAGCCAGCAATAATGTTGCGCTCTCCAGACTCCACGACGAGGTAAATAGAATACAAGCGGCGAACGTTAACGCCGCCATTATAGTGGTGGGTGATTTCAATAGCGCCAATCTGAGAAAGGTCTTGCCTGACTTCTATCAGCATGTGACTTGTAACACCAGAGGCGGTAACATCCTAGATCACTGTTACACGCAATTCAAGGGTGGATACAAGGCTCATTCTGCTAGTGGCTTTGGGAAGTCTGATCATGCGGCCATATTGCTTTCTCCAAAGTACAAACAGAGAATCAAAAGCACTCCTGTAGTCTCGCGAGAGGTGCAGAAATGGGATTTGACGTCAGAGGAGACGCTCCAGGCTGCGTTTGACTGCACAGACTGGAGCGTGTTCCGCGACACAGATAACATTCATGTCTACACGGAGACAGTGCTGGACTATGTTCGTACTTTGGTGGAAGAAACAATCCCCACTACCACAATGAGAGTTTACCCAAATCAAAAACCCTGGGTAGACAAACCCGTCCGTGAAGCTCTGAGAGCGCGCACCAAAGCATACAACGACGGCCTAGTGGCAGGCAACATGAATGACCACAAGGTGGCGCGATACAACGTAAGGAGGACAGTGACAGAGGCCAAACGGCGCTACAAGGATAAAATTGAACTCCAGTTTGAACAGGCTGACTCTAGAGCTATGTGGCAGGGGCTCAAAACGATGACAGACTACAAAGGCGCCTCCCTCAAACTGAACAGTGACATCTCCTTAGCAAATGACCTCAATACCTTCTATGCGAGGTTTGATGCTGGTAATAACAACACCAGCCCACAAGCCACGGCAATGGGGGGGGGGGGGGGGGTCTGCTGCTGATGGAGACTCAGTGTTCAGGGTAACAGAGCATGAGGTGAGGCGGACCTTTAAAAAAGTGAATATCAGGAAGGCAGCAGGTCCGGACGGCATCCCCGGCCGCGTCCTAAAAGTCTGTGCCGACCAACTGGCCCCGGTATTCACTGACATATTTAACCTGTCCTTAGAACAGGCTGTCATCCCCACCTGCCTAAAGAAGTCCAATATTATCCCTGTACCCAAAAAATCCAAGCCTGCTTGCCTCAACGACTACCGCCCTGTAGCTCTCACCTCCATAGCCATGAAGTGCTTTGAGAAGCTAGTAAAGGGCTACATCTGCTCCTCCCTCCCCATTAACATGGACCCCCTGCAATTTGCATACCGCCCCAACAGGTCCACGGAGGACGCCATAGCCCATGTGCTGCACAAAGCAGCATCACACCTGGACAAGAGGCAGGGGAACTATGTGAGAATGCTATTCATCGACTACAGCTTGGCATTCAATACCATAGTCCCCTCCATACTCATAGCCAAGCTCAGGGACCTGGGCTTGAACTATGACCTCTGCCAGTGGGTCTTGGACTTCCTGACGGGCAGACCCCAGGTGGTGAGAGCAGGCAACTGCACCTCCTCATCCATCACCCTCAACATAGGGGCCCCCCAGGGCTGTGTTCTGAGTCCCCTCCTCTACTCCCTGTACACACACGACTGTGTGGCTCAGCAGAGTAGCAATACAATCATCAAATTTGCTGACGACACAGTGGTGGTGGGCCTGATCTCTGCCAACGACGAGAGGGCCTACCTGGAAGAGGTCAAGGTCCTGGCGGGATGGTGCCAGGAAAACAGCCTCTCCCTGAACGTCAGCAAAACAAAGGAGATGATTGTGGACTTCAGGAGGTCGGGGGTCAAGGACTACAGCCCCCTCAGCATCGACGGGGCACCGGATGAGAGAGTCAACAGCTTTAAGTACCTCGGAGCCCACATATCCGAGGACTTGACATGGACCACACACATTGACAGTGTTGTGAAGAAGGCACGACAACGCCTCTACTTCCTCAGGCGCCTAAGGAAGTTCCAAGTCAGTCAGAAGATCCTTAAGAACTTCTACTCATGTACAATAGAGAGCATCCTGACTGGCAACATCACCTCCTGGTTTGGGAATAGCACTGCACAAGACCGAAGCAGACTACAAAGAGTGACACGTTCAGCCGAACGCACAATTGGAGGGGGGCTCCCCACCCTCCAGAACATTTACAACAAGCGTTGCAGGGGCAAGGCTAAGAGAATCATTAAGGACTCCAGTCACCCGAACAACTGCCTCTTTGAACTGCTGCGGTCAGGCAAGCGATACCGGAGTCTCAAGGCGAGCACAGAAAGACTCAGAAGAAGCTTCTATCCCCAGGCCATCAGGCTGCTAAACGAACAATGAACACTACACAACAACAACCATCAAACGCACATAGCACACACACCCACACGCACACACTCACTTTAAACAAACACACTGTAGCACCCACTCCACACACTTTATAGCACACACTCACTTTAAACAAACACACTGTAGCACCCACTCCCCACACTTTATATTTATTGATGAAGGATTGCACTACAACTCGTACACCTTACTGTAAATTGTACCTAAATTGTACCTCATCCCATTTCTGCTTTGCACTATATAGTACTGTACATTAGTACACTGCATAGTATTGTATATTATATGGTAACTCAGTTACGTCTATTCTGCATCGAACATTGTACATATGTCTATACTGAACACTGTGACCTCATTTTCTACTTCTAAATTACATGCTATACTATGTTATTTGATACTATCTTGTCTAGCACAGTCTCTGGAGCGTAACAGTAAGAAGCATTTTGTATGAAAGTATTCTGTACTTCTGTATGACAACTATTAAAGAAACTTGAAACTTGAAACTTGAAACTGTCTGGACAGCAGGCACAACGTCTTCTTCAATCCAGAACGAATGCACAATTCAGTCTTTGCTGAGGTTGTCTTTCATCTTCTGTACTCGATATGATATGATATCAACTAACACGACCGCAATAACGCACTCACTGGTATTTACCGCGCGTGCCGTTCAAGGCGCGAAGCTACATTTAACGTTAACACTATACGTACTGACCGCATGTATCGGCGGTAGCTACTGACTTTTAGCTTATTAAAAGTCCATCAAAACTCTCACAGAATATCCATCTGCTTCTTTCTTCAGCAATGTCATTTGCTTTCTTGAAACTCACAGCACTGACGAAGCCTCTTTCACTCTCAGTCGATGTTACTTTCCGGAAACGAATGGCGCCATTACCGCGGTTAGCATGGTATCCACACAGTCACGAGGATACTTGTCGCGTAAAACTCACGTTACGATAACAATGTGACCACACACTGTTATTGAACTGTCCGTTCTGATGTCCGTTACCTCTTTTCAGAGGTTATGTTAGCTTAACCTCTTAAGCCCGGAGCCCTATTTTCTGAAAATCCGCCTAAAATACATACCTAAGTAAATGGAATATTGCTCCACTTCTACAAGGATCATTTGCATATTCTTGGTATCTAGGGACATCTATGGACCTCATGGAATGTATTCACAGTGTCAGAAATATTGTGTCTATTACTAGGCTTGCTTAAATTGTGATGAAACAAATGAGAATATGAATTATGATTTTTCTTTGCATCTTTGACAGTGAATAACACCATGCTAATAATGACCAGACATGAAAAATTATTCATGGGGGTAGATCTCGGTCGGTTCTACAACCTCCCAATGCCCTTCCATCAGCGAAAACATCAGGAAAAACGTTTTGCACAAGGTGGAAAATGTTTTGTGATTTTGAGCAAGCTCCCACGCACGGGGATCGAAGCAAGATTTCTCCCGGTGGTAGATCGCGGCGGGGCGCGACTTCCCAATGCATTTACATCAGCCAAAAGGTCGGGAAAAGGTCGTGGTGCGACGTGGAAAAATCTCACGGATTTTGTGTGAGCTCCCACGCACGTGCCCGTATTCCGATCCGCGCAATAATATTCACGGGGTAGTTCTCGTCGTGGGACACAAGTTCCCAATGCATTGTCCCGTGGGATTATGCCCTCTGCAGCGATATTAATGGAGGGGCGGATTTGCGCCCTCGGATATTTACAAAATATGAATAGATTTGCAGTGATGGGAGTAACGGCGTTATAAAGAACGGCGTTCCTAACGGCGTTACTTTTTTCAGTAACGATTAATCTAATTAATTACTCTTCCAATCTTAATAACGCTGTTACAGTTACTGCCAAAAAAATATTCATGGTAAGCCAATCAGAGGTAGTGTTGGGCGGGTGTTCGAAAGCACGCATAGTCAGACTCACAATACGAACAACACAAGCGAGTCAGTCAACGAGAGACGGGTATGGCGAGCCCAAATAATCCAAAAGTAGCCTTCTCTAAATGGAAGTATATAGCCATTACTTACAGGATGCCTTCCCTCAGCATCGCTGACTGCCCGCCGGTTTTATCCTGCGGCTCTCGCCAGGGACCGTGGTGCATGCAGCAGAGCGGAGAAGCAGCATCGATGGCCAGAGCATCGCAAACTCTCCCATAAAACACTCCCTAACTGACTGTCTGACTCTTAATAATAAACACTGTTAGGACTATCTGACTCTTAAATAATAAACACTGCTAGGTAGGGCTGACCCCTATTAGTCGATTAGTCGACTAATCGGTCGAAAGGAGCTGTAGTCGACTGGCCAACCTCTTAGTCGAATATAAAACAAATAAATAATAATATTTATAATTTTTTATAATTTTTTTGTATCATTCTTTCCAAAAGAAAAGAGGCCTAGAAGCGAGGCTAACGCTAATGGCATGCATACCAGAGGCTAACTGCCTACGAAAACAGGCACAGAGGCACTGAAAGAGGATTTCACCCATCTAATGAACACACTAGACTAGACAGTGGACCAATTGCATGCTTTTGCAGAGGTCAAGAAGCCTTCAGTCGACTCCTTCAGACATTAAGCACCCCCCACAGCCCAAATGGAATGATAACAAATCAAAATATATATATATATATATATATTATACTTTTTTTTTGTCGACCAAAACTAACGGCAAATTTTGGCCAATCATAGTCGACCATCCAAATCCTTAGTCGGGGACAGCCCTACTGCTAGGACTATCTGACTCTTAATAAACAATGTTGGGGCGCTCCAGTAGTCGCGAAGCGGTTGTCCCAGGTTCGTTTCCAGTCCCAGCGACCATTTGCCACATGTCTTCCCTACCTCTCCTCCCGTTCTCACTCTCTCCCTCTATCGGTCCTGCGTGGCCAGAAAAAGCTGAAAATGCTATAAATAAAAGTAAAAAAAAATAAAATAATAATAATAATAAACAATGTTAGGACTATCTGACTCTTAATAATAAACACTGTTAGGACTGTCTGACTCTTAATAATAAACACTGTTAGGACTGTCTGACTCTTAATAATAAACACTGACTCTTAATAATAAACACTGTTAGGACTATCTGACTCTTAATAATAAACACTGTTAGGACTATCTGACTTTTAATAATAAACACTGTTAGGACTATCTGACTCTTAATAATAAACACTGTTAGGACTATCTGACTCTTAATAATAAACACTGTTAGGACTATCTGACTTTTAATAATAAACACTGTTAGGACTATCTGACTCTTAATAATAAACACTGTTAGGACTATCTGACTCTTAATAATAAACACTGTTAGGACTATCTGACTTTTAATAATAAACACTGTTAGGACTATCTGACTCTTAATAATAAACACTGTTAGGACTATCTGACTCTTAATAATAAACACTGTTAGGACTATCTGACTCTTAATAATAAACACTGTTAGGACTATCTGACTCTTAATAATAAACACTGTTAGGACTGTCTGACTCTTAATAATAAACACTGTTAGGACTATCTGACTCTTAATAATAAACACTGTTAGGACTGTCTGACTCTTAATAATAAACACTGTTAGGACTATCTGACTCTTAATAATAAACACTGTTAGGACTATCTGACTCTTAATAATAAACACTGTTAGGACTATCTGACTCTTAATAATAAACACTGTTAGGACTATCTGACTCTTAATAATAAACACTGTTAGGACTATCTGACTCTTAATAATAAACACTGTTAGGACTATCTGACTCTTAATAATAAACACTGTTAGGACTGTCTGACTCTTAATAATAAACACTGTTAGGACTATCTGACTCTTAATAATAAACACTGTTAGGACTATCTGACTCTTAATAATAAACACTGTTAGGACTATCTGACTCTTAATAATAAACACTGTTAGGACTATCTGACTCTTAATAATAAACACTGTTAGGACTGTCTGACTCTTAATAATAAACACTGTTAGGACTATCTGACTCTTAATAATAAACACTGTTAGGACTGTCTGACTCTTAATAATAAACACTGTTAGGACTATCTGACTCTTAATAATAAACACTGTTAGGACTATCTGACTCTTAATAATAAACACTGTTAGGACTGTCTGACTCTTAATAATAAACACTGTTAGGACTATCTGACTCTTAATAATAAACACTGTTAGGACTGTCTGACTCTTAATAATAAACACTGTTAGGACTATCTGACTCTTAATAATAAACACTGTTAGGACTGTCTGACTCTTAATAATAAACACTGTTAGGACTATCTGACTCTTAATAATAAACACTGTTAGGACTATCTGACTCCACTGAGGAACAGGCTCTATGACCAGAAGTTTGAGAAGCTTTTGGTTTTGAGATACAACCATGGTTCAATGACAAGAATGGGTGGATGGATAGCTAGATAGGGTAGCTTACATTTTTGGTTAGGGATGTCCGATATTATCGGCCTACCGATATTATCGGCCGATATCGGCATTAAAATGTGATATCGGAAAATATCGGTATCGGTTTTCAAAAAAATAAAATAAAATAAATTTTTTTTTATTTTTTTTACATTTCTATAACCTTTATTTACCCAGGCAAGCAAGTAAGAACAAATTCTGATTTTATTTATTGTCAAAAGTATGCATAATGTTGTGTTAATTCCACAACAAGAGATATGTAATGTTAATTACCTGAAATTATTCCATTTTTTGGGGGGGGGGGAAACCCTGCATATATCGGTATCGGTTGATATCGGTATCGGAAATTAAGAGTTGGACAATATCGGTATATCGGTATCGGTAAAAAAGCCAATATCGAGCATCCCTATTTTTGGTACATTGCTTAAAGAGCATAATTTAATTTAGATGTATTGGCTGGCTGCAGCCTCTTGAAGTGAGATTGTCAATGGCCAGAGAAAGAGATTTATTTTTATGTGTTTAAAGATGTTTTATGTATTACCTGTTTATATTTGGATTCCTTAGTTTTGCTATACATTGCACTTTTCAGTTACATTGAAAGCGCCTCATATTGTTACGCTGTTCTACTTTTTTGAGGAAGAAAATACTTGAAGTACAGTATACAGTAACTACCAATTGTCTGAAGTTTTGTTTTTATTTTATTTGCACTACAAAGAGTGTATATAATTTTGTTATTTATTTTTGGTATAGTGCTTAACAAGCATACTTCTATTTTGCCCAGTTGTGGCCTGTTGAGGGGCAATAAATATCAAAAGTTCCAAAACATCTATTGTGTTATTTGCATCGATCCACTATATAAACATAGTCATTATAATATCTACACACATGGCATTTGATTGGAGGCTAGTCTCACTTTGTCCCACAGCAACATTCAAATAGTTTAGATTTGTGTACATTGTTTATGTTAATACCGTAATGTATTGTATTAAGTGTCCATTTCATAATAATATTCAGATTTATCATAAATAATTGAACATGTATTTTATGTTCCGTTAAAGAGGGGTGGAGGTGGGGTCACATTTGAGCATTTAAAAATGTACTTGAAAGTAACGCAATAGTTACTTTCTGAAGTAACTAGTTACTTTTATCATTTGTAACTGAGTAACTAATTTAGTTACTTTTTGGAAGAAGTTGAGACACTGGAATGCCTGATTGAGACATTTTATTGTCTTATTGTTATTATTATTATTATTATTGTGGCCTCAGCTTGCAATTTATGAAGGCAGGCAGGTATGTCTAACACTAGAACAGCTGGTCTAGATCCCTTCCTTGGTATGCTGTGAGGTCAAACGACACAACAGAACAAAGCCTTCATTCCCTGGGGCAATCAAGAAACACTGGCTCAGTTGATTTGACACAAACAGTCCTCCTCTGAGCTCTCAATGAATGAGGGAGAGGAGAGAGCAGGGAAGAGGTGGTTATGTTACCAAAAAAACAACAGCTGTTAACCTCTTGAGCCCTAGCCCTATTTTCTGAAAATCTGCCTAAAAATACATACCTAAGTAAATTGAAGATTGCTCCACTTCTACAAGGTCCATTTGCATGCTCTTGGTGTCTAGGGACATCTATGGATCTCAGGGAATGTATTCCCAGTGTGAGGAATATTCTGTCTGTTACTAGGCTTGAGTCAACTCAATTGTAATGAACCAAAGGAGAATATCAATTCTATTTGAATTTCTTTTTCTCATCTTTGACGGTGAATAACACCATGCAAAAAATTTGCTCGTTCAGCACCTTCTTGAGATCACCTACAAAAAATCTAAGCAAATGAATAAAGGGACGATGATTCTGCGATCCGGACACATGCTATTTGAAATATGATTATAGAATAAAGAATATCAGGCCAATAAATGACCTTATTGTGGCCAAGTCGCACATCTATGGATCGGGCCAAATCTCCCCTTTCCAATGACAGAGTTCAATCTGGATTTAGTGTCACCAGGAGTGCAGCAAGAACCGTGAATGAAGTCTACTGTAAGTAATAACTTTTTTATAATGGAAATTATTTATGCCAATAATGTTCTAGATAATCCCAAAGAATAATAGAAATAAAAGAAATTCATCCACAAGTAATTTATTTGTTTATTTGTTTATTTAAACGGATCCCCATTAGCTGACACCTTAGCGGATAGCGGAACACTGTGGAGACCAAACAGAGAAGGTAAAGATGACTTTGAACTGTTGAACAGTAATCCAGAACTATTTTATTGCACTGTAAATCTTTTTTATTTTATCTATTCTATTCTACTATTTTAGTGCACTGCACTATTGCACTAGTTCACTCTGTCTGTTTTATCTTACTCTTTTTATTATTGTCTATTTAAAACTGAATCAAACCAGAAACAAGGTGGCCTGTTGGGATGTTAGATCCTAATGTGAAAAACTGTGATTTTATATGTCTGCACTTTATGTGCTCATTTTATGCCTGTCTTTTTTCTGTTGTGAAGCACTTTGAGCTGCAGTTTCTGTATGAAAGGTGCTATACAAATAAAGTGTATTATTATTAGTATTATTGGTAAACAAATGCAACATTAACACATTCCCTGCCATTGGTTATACCCATCAATATACCTAGTCTGCCATCACTGTAAGCCTATGGAGATGTTTACCTTCTTTGCAGGGCTATAACTTTTTTAATTGTATTGCTAAATTGACATTACTATGGCCCATTCAACATCGATTATCTATCGTTCAGGATGTAGGAACGTTATACTTTTTCATTCATACGTTCATACAAAAATACCTTCTAGAATATAAATATGTTTTTATCGTTTTCTGCAGTAATTCCTAGAACGTGAGTTATAGGCCTAAACGCATATAGATTATCGATTGCCGTTTATTCCCTAGACACGCTATATTAAAAAATTCAACTGTATATGATCGTATACGTTATGCTTCATCATGCGTGGAGGAAAGGGGGGGGTCGTTTATAATTCCGTGATCGTCAGTAAATGCTTTATGTAGTATGGGTGATATATTGATCAGATGGTTTGCAGTGAAATTAATACACAATTGGGCTGAAAATAACATTAGTGTCCTCTTACCGTGCGTCAAAGAGACTGGCGGTGAAATATCCCAAGTATAGGACGTCGATCGCCTAGGTCCATTTCCGGTTTGTATGTCGCAATAAACGCCAAAATCATATCGATTATTAAGTTTATAAAGCGATCCATTATGTACTATAGCGTCTGTCGGGAGCCTTGCAACAATGTCTGACGGCCGGATGAATTTAATCGACGCACATCGGCCACTTCCTGTTGTTCCGAGTGTAACTCACCCGACCATCCACCAGGCGGCGGTATTGAGCCGTCGTTGCCGTCACCTATAGGGTCCAGCTGCAGCGTCGGAGGTGTATATATGAATTATGAATGCCATGGCGAAAAAATTTAATATTGATCTCAATAACGCTGTACAGCGAGATCTGGCGGTCAAAGCATGGCGGGCAATAACGCTTTAAAGCGTTTCCGGCGGTGGATGTGTTAATTCATACAGTCTGTAGAGATGGATTTATGGCGTGATTTGCGGCCTGCCGGCTGACCGCTCGGGCAAAATGTTTCCCTGCTTTCTTAAGAACCTTGCTTTACTTGCAATCTCTGCATTTCATCTTGTGAGGTGCTCATTTATGTACACATTTGCTCCCTTTAATTTCCTCCCCTAGCTGCCTAATCAGATCAACTTTGTGCCTCCTGTTCGCAAAACGCACAATTACGGCCGGCTTGTCATTCTGATTCCTTGTTGGCAGTGTGTGACATGCCTCAATATTGTTTATGCTTATCTCAATGTTTTTTTCTAAGAAGGAATGATGTTATTTGCTCTTCTGTTGACTCCTCGTGGTCTGAACTGACCTCTCTTCCCCGGCCTTTCACTGCATGGGAGTAAGATCTTGGCTTGATCGCCAGTCCAGATATTATTACATCGTTCATTCTTGAGTACTGTATCAAGTCGGATACTCGGATTCCAGATAGTACATTTTCTTCTCCTGTTCCTCATTCAGTTTTTTTCAGCTCTTTACTTTCACCCAATAAGTTCATGATGGTGCACTGCTGACTTGTAATGGTTGCCAATTCAACAGTCATCATGCTCACTGCATCTTTTAGCTCCTCTATGTCTTTCTTACGTTCCTTAGTTGCCATTGTGCCACCAGTGCAGTAACGACACTCACCCCAGGATGTACCTTTGCCTCCATCTGCTGCTGGAGCCTGGGTCTGGGCCTGGCCTGGTGGTAGCTGCTGCTGGAGCCTGGGTCTGGCCTGGTGGTGGTGGCTGCTGCTGGAGCCTGGGTCTGGGCCTGGTGGTGGTGGCTGCTGCTGGAGCCTGGGTCTGGCCTGGTGGTGGTGGCTGCTGGAGCCTGGGTCTGGGCCTGGTGGTGGTGGCTGCTGCTGGAGCCTGGGTCTGGCCTGGTGGTGGCTGCTGCTGGAGCCTGGGTCTGGCCTGGTGGTGGCTGCTGCTGGAGCCTGGGTCTGGCCTGGTGGTGGTGGCTGCTGCTGGAGCCTGGGTCTGGGCCTGGTGGTGGTGGCTGCTGCTGGAGCCTGGGTCTGGCCTGGTGGTGGTGGCTGCTGGAGCCTGGGTCTGGGCCTGGTGGTGGTGGCTGCTGCTGGAGCCTGGGTCTGGCCTGGTGGTGGCTGCTGCTGGAGCCTGGGTCTGGCCTGGTGGTGGCTGCTGCTGGAGCCTGGGTCTGGGCCTGGTGGTGGCTGCTGCTGGAGCCGGGGCCTGGGCCTGATGGTGGCTGCTGCTGGAGCCTGGGTCTGGGCCTGGTGGTGGTGGCTGCTGCTGGAGCCTGGGTCTGGCCTGGTGGTGGTGGCTGCTGCTGGAGCCTGGGTCTGGGCCTGGTGGCTGCTGCTACTGGAGCCTGGGTCTGGCCTGGTGGTGGTGGCTGCTGCTGGAGCCTGGGTCTGGCCTGGTGGTGGTGGCTGCTGCTGGAGCCTGGGCCTGGCCTGGTGGTAGCTGGCTGCTGCTGGAGCCTGGGTCTGGCCTGGTGGTGGTGGCTGCTGCTGGAGCCTGGGTCTGTGCCTGGTGGTAGCTGGCTGCTGCTGGAGCCTGGGTCTGGGCCTGGTGGTAGCTGGCTGCTGCTGGAGCCTGGGTCTGGGCCTGGTGGTGGTGGCTGCTGGAGCCTGGGTCTGGCCTGGTGGTGGCTGCTGCTGGAGCCTGGGCCTGGCCTGGTGATAGCTGCTGCTGGAGCCTGGGTCTGGCCTGGTGGTGGCTGCTGCTGGAGCCTGGGTCTGGGCCTGGTGGTGGTGGCTGCTGGAGCCTGGGTCTGGGCCTGGTGGTGGCTGCTGCTGGAGCTGGGGCCTGGGCCTGGTGGTGGCTGCTGCTGGAGCCTGGGTCTGGGCCTGGTGGTGGTGGCTGCTGCTGGAGCCTGGGTCTGGCCTGGTGGTGGTGGCTGCTGCTGGAGCCTGGGCCTGGTGGTGGTGGCTGCTGCTGGAGCCTGGGCCTGGCCTGGTGGCTGCTGCTACTGGAGCCTGGGTCTGGCCTGGTGGTGGTGGCTGCTGCTGGAGCCTGGGTCTGGGCCTGGTGGTAGCTGGCTGCTGCTGGAGCCTGGGTCTGGGCCTGGTGGTGGTGGCTGCTGGAGCCTGGGCCTGGGCCTGGTGGTAGCTGGCTGCTGCTGGAGCCTGGGTCTGGCCTGGTGGTGGCTGCTGCTGGAGCCTGGGTCTGGGCCTGGTGGTGGTGGCTGCTGGAGCCTGGGTCTGGGCCTGGTGGTGGCTGCTGCTGGAGCCTGGGTCTGGGCCTGGTGGTGGTGGCTGCTGCTGGAGCCTGGGTCTGGCCTGGTGGTGGCTGCTGCTGGAGCCTGGGTCTGGCCTGGTGGTGGCTGCTGCTGGAGCCTGGGTCTGGGCCTGGCCTGGTGGTAGCTGCTGCTGCTGGAGCCTGGGCCTGGCCTGGTGGTGGTGGCTGCTGCTGGAGCCTGGGTCTGGCCTGGTGGTGGTGGCTGCTGGAGCCTGGGTCTGGGCCTGGTGGTGGTGGCTGCTGCTGGAGCCTGGGTCTGGCCTGGTGGTGGCTGCTGCTGGAGCCTGTGTCTGGGTCTGGGCCTGGTGGTAGCTGGCTGCTGCTGGAGCCTGGGTCTGGCCTGGTGGTGGTGGCTGCTGCTGGAGCCTGGGTCTGGGCCTGGTGGTGGTGGCTGCTGGAGCCTGGGTCTGGTGGTAGCTGCTGCTGCTGGAGCCTGGGCCTGGTGGTAGCTGGCTGCTGCTGGAGCCTGGGTCTGGGCCTGGTGGTAGCTGCTGCTGGAGCCTGGGTCTGGCCTGGTGGTAGCTGCTGCTGGAGCCTGGGTCTGGGCCTGGTGGTGGTGGCTGCTGCTGGAGCCTGGGTCTGGGCCTGGTGGTAGCTGGCTGCTGCTGGAGCCTGGGTCTGGGCCTGGTGGTAGCTGGCTGCAGCTGGAGCCTGGGTCTGGGCCTGGTGGTGGCTGCTGCTGGAGCCTGGGTCTGGGCCTGGTCGTAGCTGGCTGCTGCTGGAGCCTGGGTCTGGGCCTGGTCGTAGCTGGCTGCTGCTGGAGCCTGGGTCTGGGCCTGGTGGTAGCTGGCTGCTGCTGGAGCCGGGGCCTGGGTCTGGTGGTAGCTGGCTGCTGCTGGAGCCTGGGTCTGGCCTGGTGGTAGCTGCTGCTGCTGGAGCCGGGGCCTGGGTCTGGTGGTAGCTGGCTGCTGCTGGAGCCTGGGTCTGGCCTGGTGGTAGCTGGCTGCTGCTGGAGCCTGGGTCTGGGCCTGGTGGTAGCTGGCTGCTGCTGGAGCCTGGGTCTGGCCTGGTGGTAGCTGGCTGCTGCTGGAGCCTGGGTCTGGGCCTGGTGGTAGCTGGCTGCTGCTGGAGCCTGGGCCTGGGTCTGGTGGTAGCTGGCTGGCCACTGGAACTTGGGCCTGGTCTGTTAGCAGACTTGGTCTGCTTGGTCACAGTCCAGTTCGAATCACAGTTTTCACTTTAAATCACAAATGTCACCATTGTCTAATGAACACTTACTAACAAGTGATGGAACTTGGTTGGAAAAATGCTGCAGATTCCAAAGATTTTTGCTGCTCCATTTGCATATTATTGGTATCTAGGGACTATGGATCTAAGGGAATATATTCCCAGTGTCAGAAATTGTTACTAGGCTTGAGTAAATTGTGATGAAACAAAGGAGAATATAAATTATGATTTTTCTTTGCATCTTTGACAGTGAATAACACACCATGCTAAAAATGACCAGACATGAAATACTGGCACTGCGCTCGTTCAGCACCTTCTTGAGATCATGTGTACAAAAAATCGAAGGAAATTAATAAAGGGAAGATGATTAAACAGAAGGTTTTGTAGATACAGTACTGAATTCTGCCATCCGGTCACATGCAATTTGAAATATTATTATAGAATATAGAATATCAGGCCTATAAATTACATTATAGCCAAGTTGCACATATATGGATCGGGCCAAATCTACTCGTTCCAATGGCAGAGTTCAATTTGGATTTAGTATCACCAGGCATCCAGCAAGAACCATGAATGAAATCTACTGTATGTACAGTTCCATTCTTATAATGGATATGGCTCTGCCATTTTTTATCGGATTGCAACACAGATTGTTGCTAAACGTTCACAGAAGATAGACACACTAACTGCGATCCAATCTATGCCAATAACGATCAGTTTTGTGATAGATAATCACGAGAAATAAGAGAAATAAAAATTATTCTGCCACAAGTAATTTGCTTGCAGGAAGCTGGCATGAGCTGTGTAGTTTTTCGAAATGTCAACGCTCATTGAGAGCTCTGGATATCCTCTCCTCATATGACTACAAACCAAATTAGGACACAAATTCAAAATGGCGGATAATCGCTTGTAAATAAATGCATTTCAAAAACTGATATTTCATTAGCTACACTGTGGAGGAAGTAGCAGCTCTGTGGAGGAAGTAGTAGCACTGTGGAGGAAGTAGCAGCACTGTGGAGGAAGTAGTAGCACTGTGGAGGAAGTAGCAGCTCTGTGGAGGAAGTAGCAGCTCTGTGGAGGAAGTAGCAGGAGCTCTGTGGAGGAAGTAGCAGCTCTGTGGAGGAAGTAGCAGCACTGTGGAGGAAGTAGCAGCTCTGTGGAGGAAGTAGCAGCACTGTGGATGAAGTAGCAGCTCTGTGGAGGAAGTAGCAGCTCTGTGGAGGAAGTAGTAGCACTGTGGAGGAAGTAGCAGCACTGTGGAGGAAGTAGTAGCACTGTGGAGGAAGTAGCAGCTCTGTGGAGGAAGTAGCAGCTCTGTGGAGGAAGTAGCAGGAGCTCTGTGGAGGAAGTAGCAGCTCTGTGGAGGAAGTAGCAGCACTGTGGAGGAAGTAGCAGCTCTGTGGAGGAAGTAGCAGCACTGTGGATGAAGTAGCAGCTCTGTGGAGGAAGTAGCAGCACTGTGGAGGAAGTAGCAGCTCTGTGGAGGAAGTAGCAGCACTGTGGATGAAGTAGCAGCACTGTGGAGGAAGTAGCAGCTCTGTGGAGGAAGTAGCAGCACTGTGGAGGAAGTAGCAGCTCTGTGGAGGAAGTAGCAGCACTGTGGAGGAAGTAAAAGCTCTGTGGAGGAAGTAGCAACAATGTGGAGGAAGTAGCAGCTCTGTGGAGGAAGTAGCGATACTGTGGAGGAAGTAGGAGCTCTGTGGAGGAAGTAGCAGCTCTGTGGAGGAAGTAGCAGCACTGTGGAGGAAGTAGCAACACTGTGGAGGAAGTAGCAGCACTGTGGAGGAAGTAGCAGCACTGTGGAGGAAGTAGCAGCTCTGTGGAGGAAGTAGCAGCTCTGTGGAGGAAGTAGCAGCACTGTGGAGGAAGTAGGAGCACTGTGGAGGAAGTAGCAGCTCTGTGGAGGAAGTAGCAGCTCTGTGGAGGAAGTAGCAGCACTATGGAGGAAGTAGGAACTCTGTGGAGGAAGTAGCAGCACTGTGGAGGAGGTAGCAGCACTGAGGAGGAAGTAGGAGCTCTGTGGAGGAAGTAGGAGCTCTGTGGAGGAAGTAGCAGCACTGTGGAGGAAGTAGGAGCTCTGTGGAGGAAGTAGCGGCTCTGTGGAGGAAGTAGCAGCTCTGTGGAGGAAGTAGCAGCACTGTGGAGGAAGTAGCAGCACTGTGGAGGAAGTAGGAGCTCTGTGGAGGAAGTAGGAGCTCTGTGGAGGAAGTAGCAGCACTGTGGAGGAAGTAGGAGCTCTGTGGAGGAAGTAGCGGCTCTGTGGAGGAAGTAGCGGCTCTGTGGAGGAAGTAGCAGCTCTGTGGAAGAAGTAGGAGCTCTGTGGAGAAAGTAGCAGCACTGTGGAGGAAGTAGCAGCTCTGTGGAGGAAGTAGCAGCTCTGTGGAGGAAGTAGGAGCTCTGTGGAGGAAGTAGCGGCTCTGTGGAAGAAGTAGGAGCTCTGTGGAGGAAGTAGCGGCACTGTGGAGGAAGTAGGAGCTCTGTGGAGAAAGTAGCGGCACTGTGGAAGAAGTAGGAGCTCTGTGGAGGAAGTAGCGGCACTGTGGAGGAAGTAGCAGCTCTGTGGAGGAAGTAGGAGCTCTGTGGAGAAAGTAGCGGCACTGTGGAAGAAGTAGGAGCTCTGTGGAGGAAGTAGCGGCACTGTGGAGGAAGTAGGAGCTCTGTGGAGGAAGTAGCAGCTCTGTGGAGGAAGTAGGAGCTCTGTGGAGAAAGTAGCAGCACTGTGGAGGAAGTGGCAGCTCTGTGGAGGAAGTAGCAGCTCTGTGGAGGAAGTAGCAGCTCTGTGGAGGAAGTAGCAGCTCTGTGGAAGAAGTAGGAGCTCTGTGGAGGAAGTATCAGCTCTGTGGAGGAAGTAGGAGCTCTGTGGAGAAAGTAGCAGCACTGTGGAGGAAGTGGCAGCTCTGTGGAGGAAGTAGCAGCTCTGTGGAGGAAGTAGCAGCTCTGTGGAGGAAGTAGCAGCTCTGTGGAGGAAGTAGCAGCTCTGTGGAGGAAGTAGCAGCTCTGTGGAGGAAGTAGCAGCTCTGTGGAGGAAGTAGCACCTCTGTGGAGGAAGTAGCAGCTCTGTGGAGGAAGTAGCAGCTCTGTGGAGGAAGTAGCAGCACTGTGGAGGAAGTAGCAGCACTGTGGAGGAAGTAGCTACAATGTGGAGGAAGTAGCAGCTCTGTGGAGGAAGTAGTAGCTCTGTGGAGGAAGTAGTGGCACTGTGGAGGAAGTAGCTACAATGTGGAGGAAGTAGCAGCTCTGTGGAGGAAGTAGCAGCTCTGTGGAGGAAGTAGCAGCTCTGTGGAGGAAGTAGCAGCTCTGTGGAGGAAGTAGGAGCTCTGTGGAGGAAGTAGCAGCACTGTGGAGGAAGTAGGAGCTCTGTGGAGGAAGTAGCAGCACTGTGGAGGAAGTAGGAGCTATGTGGAGGAAGTAGCAGCTCTGTGGAGGAAGTAGCAGCTCTGTGGAGGAAGTAGCAGCTCTGTGGAGGAAGTAGCAGCTCTGTGGAGGAAGTAGCAGCACTGTGGAGGAAGTAGGAGCACTGTGGAGGAAGTAGCAGCTCTGTGGAGGAAGTAGCAGCTCTGTGGAGGAAGTAGCAGCACTGTGGAGGAAGTAGGAGCTCTGTGGAGGAAGTAGCAGCACTGTGGAGGAAGTAGCAGCACTGTGGAGGAAGTAGGAGCTCTGTGGAGGAAGTAGGAGCTCTGTGGAGGAAGTAGCAGCACTGTGGAGGAAGTAGGAGCTCTGTGGAGGAAGTAGCGGCTCTGTGGAGGAAGTAGCAGCTCTGTGGAGGAAGTAGCAGCACTGTGGAGGAAGTAGCAGCACTGTGGAGGAAGTAGGAGCTCTGTGGAGGAAGTAGGAGCTCTGTAGAGGAAGTAGCAGCACTGTGGAGGAAGTAGGAGCTCTGTGGAGGAAGTAGCGGCTCTGTGGAGGAAGTAGCGGCTCTGTGGAGGAAGTAGCAGCTCTGTGGAAGAAGTAGGAGCTCTGTGGAGAAAGTAGCAGCACTGTGGAGGAAGTAGCAGCTCTGTGGAGGAAGTAGCAGCTCTGTGGAGGAAGTAGGAGCTCTGTGGAGGAAGTAGCGGCTCTGTGGAAGAAGTAGGAGCTCTGTGGAGGAAGTAGCGGCACTGTGGAGGAAGTAGGAGCTCTGTGGAGAAAGTAGCGGCACTGTGGAAGAAGTAGGAGCTTTGTGGAGGAAGTAGCGGCACTGTGGAGGAAGTAGCAGCTCTGTGGAGGAAGTAGGAGCTCTGTGGAGAAAGTAGCGGCACTGTGGAAGAAGTAGGAGCTCTGTGGAGGAAGTAGCGGCACTGTGGAGGAAGTAGGAGCTCTGTGGAGGAAGTAGCAGCTCTGTGGAGGAAGTAGGAGCTCTGTGGAGAAAGTAGCAGCACTGTGGAGGAAGTGGCAGCTCTGTGGAGGAAGTAGCAGCTCTGTGGAGGAAGTAGCAGCTCTGTGGAGGAAGTAGCAGCTCTGTGGAAGAAGTAGGAGCTCTGTGGAGGAAGTATCAGCTCTGTGGAGGAAGTAGGAGCTCTGTGGAGAAAGTAGCAGCACTGTGGAGGAAGTGGCAGCTCTGTGGAGGAAGTAGCAGCTCTGTGGAGGAAGTAGCAGCTCTGTGGAGGAAGTAGCAGCTCTGTGGAGGAAGTAGCACCTCTGTGGAGGAAGTAGCAGCTCTGTGGAGGAAGTAGCAGCTCTGTGGAGGAAGTAGCAGCACTGTGGAGGAAGTAGCAGCACTGTGGAGGAAGTAGCTACAATGTGGAGGAAGTAGCAGCTCTGTGGAGGAAGTAGTAGCTCTGTGGAGGAAGTAGTGGCACTGTGGAGGAAGTAGCTACAATGTGGAGGAAGTAGCAGCTCTGTGGAGGAAGTAGCAGCTCTGTGGAGGAAGTAGCAGCTCTGTGGAGGAAGTAGCAGCTCTGTGGAGGAAGTAGCTACAATGTGGAGGAAGTAGCAGCTCTGTGGAGGAAGTAGTAGCTCTGTGGAGGAAGTAGTGGCACTGTGGAGGAAGTAGCTACAATGTGGAGGAAGTAGCAGCTCTGTGGAGGAAGTAGCAGCTCTGTGGAGGAAGTAGCAGCTCTGTGGAGGAAGTAGCAGCTTTGTGGAGGAAGTAGCAGCTCTGTGGAAGAAGTAGGAGCTCTGTGGAGGAAGTATCAGCTCTGTTGGGGAAGTAGGAGCTCTGTGGAGAAAGTAGCAGCACTGTGGAGGAAGTGGCAGCTCTGTGGAGGAAGTAGCAGCTCTGTGGAGGAAGTAGCAGCTCTGTGAAGGAAGTAGCAGCTCTGTGGAGGAAGTAGCAGCTCTGTGGAGGAAGTAGCAGCTCTGTGGAGGAAGTAGCACCTGTGGAGGAAGTAGCAGCTCTGTGGAGGAAGTAGCAGCTCTGTGGAGGAAGTAGCAGCACTGTGGAGGAAGTAGCAGCACTGTGGAGGAAGTAGCTACAATGTGGAGGAAGTAGCAGCTCTGTGGAGGAAGTAGTAGCTCTGTGGAGGAAGTAGTGGCACTGTGGAGGAAGTAGCTACAATGTGGAGGAAGTAGCAGCTCTGTGGAGGAAGTAGCAGCTCTGTGGAGGAAGTAGCAGCTCTGTGGAGGAAGTAGCAGCTCTGTGGAGGAAGTAGGAGCTCTGTGGAGGAAGTAGCAGCACTGTGGAGGAAGTAGGAGCTCTGTGGAGGAAGTAGCAGCACTGTGGAGGAAGTAGGAGCTATGTGGAGGAAGTAGCAGCTCTGTGGAGGAAGTAGCAGCTCTGTGGAGGAAGTAGCAGCTCTGTGGAGGAAGTAGGAGCTCTGTGGAGGAAGTAGCAGCACTGTGGAGGAAGTAGCAGCACTGTGGAGGAAGTAGGAGCTCTGTGGAGGAAGTAGCAGCACTGTGGAGGAAGTAGCAGCACTGTGGAGGAAGTAGCAGCACTGTGGAGGAAGTAGGAGCTCTGTGGAGGAAGTAGCAGCTCTGTGGAGGAAGTAGCAGCTCTGTGGAGGAAGTAGGAGCTCTGTGGAGGAAGTAGCGGCTCTGTGGAAGAAGTAGGAGCTCTGTGGAGGAAGTAGCGGCACTGTGGAGGAAGTAGGAGCTCTGTGGAGAAAGTAGCGGCACTGTGGAAGAAGTAGGAGCTTTGTGGAGGAAGTAGCGGCACTGTGGAGGAAGTAGCAGCTCTGTGGAGGAAGTAGGAGCTCTGTGGAGAAAGTAGCGGCACTGTGGAAGAAGTAGGAGCTCTGTGGAGGAAGTAGCGGCACTGTGGAGGAAGTAGGAGCTCTGTGGAGGAAGTAGCAGCTCTGTGGAGGAAGTAGGAGCTCTGTGGAGAAAGTAGCAGCACTGTGGAGGAAGTGGCAGCTCTGTGGAGGAAGTAGCAGCTCTGTGGAGGAAGTAGCAGCTCTGTGGAGGAAGTAGCAGCTCTGTGGAAGAAGTAGGAGCTCTGTGGAGGAAGTATCAGCTCTGTGGAGGAAGTAGGAGCTCTGTGGAGAAAGTAGCAGCACTGTGGAGGAAGTGGCAGCTCTGTGGAGGAAGTAGCAGCTCTGTGGAGGAAGTAGCAGCTCTGTGAAGGAAGTAGCAGCTCTGTGGAGGAAGTAGCAGCTATGTGGAGGAAGTAGCAGCTCTGTGGAGGAAGTAGCACCTCTGTGGAGGAAGTAGCAGCTCTGTGGAGGAAGTAGCAGCTCTGTGGAGGAAGTAGCAGCACTGTGGAGGAAGTAGCAGCACTGTGGAGGAAGTAGCTACAATGTGGAGGAAGTAGCAGCTCTGTGGAGGAAGTAGTAGCTCTGTGGAGGAAGTAGTGGCACTGTGGAGGAAGTAGCTACAATGTGGAGGAAGTAGCAGCTCTGTGGAGGAAGTAGCAGCTCTGTGGAGGAAGTAGCAGCTCTGTGGAGGAAGTAGCAGCTCTGTGGAGGAAGTAGGAGCTCTGTGGAGGAAGTAGCAGCACTGTGGAGGAAGTAGGAGCTCTGTGGAGGAAGTAGCAGCACTGTGGAGGAAGTAGGAGCTATGTGGAGGAAGTAGCAGCTCTGTGGAGGAAGTAGCAGCTCTGTGGAGGAAGTAGCAGCTCTGTGGAGGAAGTAGGAGCTCTGTGGAGGAAGTAGCAGCACTGTGGAGGAAGTAGCAGCACTGTGGAGGAAGTAGGAGCTCTGTGGAGGAAGTAGCAGCACTGTGGAGGAAGTAGCAGCACTGTGGAGGAAGTAGCAGCACTGTGGAGGAAGTAGGAGCTCTGTGGAGGAAGTAGCAGCTCTGTGGAGGAAGTAGCAGCTCTGTGGAGGAAGTAGCAGCTCTGTGGAGGAAGTAGGAGCTCTGTGGAGGAAGTAGCAGCACTGTGGAGGAAGTAGGAGCTCTGTGGAGGAAGTAGCAGCACTGTGGAGGAAGTAGGAGCTCTGTGGAGGAAGTAGCAGCTCTGTGGAGGAAGTAGCAGCTCTGTGGAGGAAGTAGCAGCTCTGTGGAGGAAGTAGGAGCTCTGTGGAGGAAGTAGCAGCACTGTGGAGGAAGTAGCAGCACTGTGGAGGAAGTAGGAGCTCTGTGGAGGAAGTAGCAGCACTGTGGAGGAAGTAGCAGCACTGTGGAGGAAGTAGGAGCTCTGTGGAGGAAGTAGCAGCACTGTGGAGGAAGTAGCAGCACTGTGGAGGAAGTAGCAGCACTGTGGAGGAAGTAGGAGCTCTGTGGAGGAAGTAGCAGCTCTGTGGAGGAAGTAGCAGCTCTGTGGAGGAAGTAGCAGCTCTGTGGAGGAAGTAGGAGCTCTGTGGAGGAAGTAGCAGCACTGTGGAGGAAGTAGGTGCTCTGTGGAGGAAGTAGCAGCACTGTGGAGGAAGTAGGAGCTCTGTGGAGGAAGTAGCAGCTCTGTGGAGGAAGTAGCAGCTCTGTGGAGGAAGTAGGAGCTCTGTGGAGGAAGTAGCAGCACTGTGGAGGAAGTAGCAGCACTGTGGAGGAAGTAGGAGCTCTGTGGAGGAAGTAGCAGCACTGTGGAGGAAGTAGCAGCACTGTGGAGGAAGTAGCAGCACTGTGGAGGAAGTAGGAGCTCTGTGGAGGAAGTAGCAGCACTGTGGAGGAAGTAGCAGCACTGTGGAGGAAGTAGCAGCACTGTGGAGGAAGTAGCAGCTCTGTGGAGGAAGTAGCAGCTCTGTGGAGGAAGTAGCAGCACTGTGGAGGAAGTAGCAGGAGCTCTGTGGAGGAAGTAGCAGCTCTGTGGAGGAAGTAGCAGCTCTGTGGAGGAAGTAGCAGCTCTGTGGAGGAAGTAGCGGCACTGTGGAGGAAGTAGCAGGAGCTCTGTGGAGGAAGTAGCAGCTCTGTGGAGGAAGTAGCAGCTCTGTGGAGGAAGTAGCAGCTCTGTGGAGGAAGTAGCAGCTCTGTGGAGGAAGTAGCAGCACTGTGGAGGAAGTAGCAGCTCTGTGGAGGAAGTAGCAGCTCTGTGGAGGAAGTAGCAGCTCTGTGGAGGAAGTAGCAGCACTGTGGAGGAAGTAGCAGCTCTGTGGAGGAAGTAGCAGCTCTGTGGAGGAAGTATCAGCTCTGTGGAGGAAGTAGCAGCACTGTGGAGGAAGTAGCAGCTCTGTGGAGGAAGTAGCAGCTCTGTGGAGGAAGTAGCAGCACTGTGGAGGAAGTAGCAGCTCTGTGGAGGAAGTAGCAGGAGCTCTGTGGAGGAAGTAGCAGCTCTGTGGAGGAAGTAGCAGCAGCTCTGTGGAGGAAGTAGCGGGCACATACTGTATGCCCAACTCCACTGTGTTCTCAATATTGGATGCCAAGAGCTCTTTCTAGCAAATACCACTAGATCACAAATCCTCATTGCTGACATCGTTGTTGGCCTCAAGTATAGGTATTAATGTGAATTCTTAAAATGGTTGGCATTCCCTCTAAGCAGCATATTGCAAATATAACTGATGTTGACTGCAATTATACATTAGCAGGGCTTTTAAAAAGATAATAACACTAGATCGATGCTTTCTTTGTGGTTTATTCAGCGGCATATCAGCCACAACTTTAAATGTGACTGACAAAGACCAGTTTTTGCTGAATAAACCACAAAAGGAGTATCGATCCAGTGTGTGGGCATCATTTATTTTTCATTGTCCTAAACCATTTTGATCAAGGTCAGGTTTTTGGATGTATGCACTATAGCTCCTTCAGTCAAGTCCATCAAAAGATCCATATTAATTAAAACGTTTAATGCATTTGGCGCCTGGCTCTTATTTCTTTGTTCTTGAGTTGTGACTTCTCAAGGAACCTACTTCATACACAAGTCAAATGCATTCATAATTTCCCAGTGTCCCCGTCAAACAAAAACAAGTTGTTAAAAGTTTATAATTTGCACTCTTGTCTGTAGATCACGTTTCATGTCTTATTTGTACCTTACAGTGAAATGCTTGGTTCTGTATGAGCCCCCTGAAGAGTGTGCTTCATACAGTAAAGAGTAAAAGACCAAACACTATACAAAATATACAATATCCAAAAACTAAAGTACAAAATGAAAGAAAAAAAGAATCTGACGGTGTGGTGTTGTCCATCCTTTCTCTCTCCTTCCAGAACCGTTTCCACCTGCAGATGGTGACCGGCATCCCTCCGTCGGGCCTCTCCGACCTCCTGCTCACCGTCCTGCAGCGCAGCGGCTGGCAGGAGGGCATGGCCGTGCTGTGCCAAGGCTGGGAGGAGGAGGCGGCGGGCCTGCTGCAGCTCCTGGAGCGCCACAGCCGCCTGAGCTGGGACAGCGCGGGCTGGCACCTGCGCGCCCTCCTCAACCTCACCCACGAGTCGGCGCAGGACGAGGCGCAGATCCAGGACTTTCTGTCGGAACACTTTCGGCGGAGCCGGCCGCCGCCGGCCTCGGTGCTCCTGTTCGGAGCGGACCCCCAGTGCGCGGCGACCGTGCTGCGCAGCGCCCAGGAGCTGGGCTTGACGCTGCCCACGGTGCACTGGATTCTCGGGCATCCGCAGAGCCCGGACGTGCTGCACTCCATCGGGCTGCCCCTGGGGCTGTTGGCGTACGGCGCCGTGGAGCGCAAGCCGCTGGACTTTTATATCCGCGACGCGCTGCAGCTGGTGGCCCGGGCGGTAGCCGCGGCGACGGTGGTCCGGCCCGACCTGGCACTGATCCAGAACATGGTGAACTGCTACGACAAGCCCAACAAGCACGAGGTGCCCTCCTCGGGGCAGTACCTGGCCAGGTAAACCCACTCTGAGGCACTTCACCATCTCCTACCCACATGTAACTGTATCCCCCCTTTAGTTGTGGATCACCCACCATTGATTGATTGAAATGTATTGAAAATGTTATTAACAGATTGCAGAACGGCTCAATACATACAATTGTTAAGGGGATGCAGACCAGAGAAAGACTTTCATCTTGTTTACATCAGGGTCCCCCATTTTCAATTCATCATAACATTTATGACATACAAGTAGACAGTACTGTTACATCCAGACATTTATGACATACAAGATATACAAATATACAGTACAGTTTATTTACAGACAGAGTTTCTAAAAGAGAATGTATACATTTGAGGGGGAAGAAACTGTACATTGGAGGGGGTTGGATGGGTGGGGGTTTGGACATTTACCGGGGCCAGGTTCGAATTGCAGCCTCCCGTAGGTGCTCTTTGAGAGTGGTTTTGAAGGTGGGTAGGGATTCACATTATTTCACAGCTTTGGGTAGGGCGTTCCACATTTTGTTGTGGCATAATTGCAAAACGTGTTTAGTTAGGGCTGGGCGATATGGAAAAAAATCATATCGCGATAACGATATGATAATGTTATCATATTTCTCGATATCGATAATTATCGAATTGTTATAAGTATTACATTTATTTTTATTTTTTTTACAACAGATGTATGTTTATTTTGCAGCAATTCTTTGTCATTGCCGCCATCTTTAGTGTTACATCCCCTCACACTCCAGTTCTCTGGCTGCAGCTGGTTTAAAAGCGAAAGTAAACCGGCTTCTCTGCTGGCTGTGGCTCCAGGAGGGTTGAACAGTTCTGGCTCTGCTAGTTTATTTTCTATCTTTTTTGGTGGACAAACCACCGCACATGTGCACCGTGACTCGTGACTGGTGTCTAGTTCTGCTAGCACACATAGCCTACTGTGTACAGACGGTTTCAAACTGTATTTTAAATTAGAAAGCAAATGTAGTAGTTTTCCAGAAAGCAAACTGTTTAAATATACTGTACACGGAATCAGAATGGCAATTTGGCAGAGGTGGTAAACTGCACGCATCATCACATTCATAGCTGACTCAAAGTGACCGTCATCTAACTCCTGGAGAGGGGGAAAATGGGGGTAGCGGCTGAGTTAATCACCCCCATACCTACATTCTTACAATAGACTGCTAGATCAAAACCCCCAAACTGCACCTTTATCACTAGTTTACTTTCTCAGGGCCACACTCACATACCTTAGGGAGGTGTTGATCATACAACAACGAACACACTATACTGCTGTTTAAAACCCCCCAAGATCAAATAGACTTCTTGAAACCGAGATTTAGAGATAATAGTGGCATGTTAAGAGACGCCAGACATTTGGTCGCAAACTCCCTTAGTTACAATAGATCAAAAGAAAGCCTTGTGGTTGTGGGACTGGTGGAGACAATGAAGTGTTTACACCGGGCCCTAAAACAAAGGAGACAGTTATCAGACACAGGAACTGGCCAAGCTGATTAGATAGCCCCCCTTTTAGAAACCGTGCTGCAGCTGTTAAATACCCCTAACTAGAAACTGCTAGAAAAACCCTTACAAGGAGGTCCGGCCCAGAGCTATTCAAGGAAGACAAACATCTATTTTCAGCTAATTAGATGTGAAGGTAGCCTATAAACGGGCATGACTACTGGCCATCCAATAGGAAGCTTTTTAACGCTCAGAACGACCCGCCCCCATGACGTAATGTTGGGAGGAGGAGACATAGACTTTAAGATAGGTGACTCTGGGAGAGAGCGACACACCCCACGGACGACAAAGAGCAAACAACATCCAATCTACATTCTCTTCCCCCACTGGACCGGAAGACAGCGGCGACGCCCCGGAGCAGACGAGAGATAACAACGGAGAAAGAAGCGAGACAGACGTCGAGCTCATTTAGATATTGGACTTTTTAGACTGAATTCTGCTAAACTTCGGCTTAGTGATTTCAACTAGCAGAATTCATGGCACAAAATTTTCAAATCATTGATTTGTAACTTGCTATTGAATCCTAATAAAAACCCGGATTCTTGCTGATCAAATCCGCTCGGACCTCTTTTTCTTCGAACCGTCGTCTCCTCTGTTGGCCGCTGCATACAAACCATTTCCTGGTTTGCTTGTTTTGAAGTACTTCAGGGCGTTTAAGGTTTTAAACACAATGCAGAGCAGACAGAGGTTTTAGGTTCTGATTATATCAGAACATTTAGGCCCAGAAAAGTACTACACAAACTAAATAAATGGACAAGAGAAAAATAAATCTCAATTTGGTCAGTATTGTCATTTGGACAAGCAAAGCCATTACTTTAAGTTGCAGGCAAGAAAGACAAGTCTGTCCACTGTCTCTGGTTTTAAAACTGCCCTGTTGCAGGTCACAAAAAAAATAAAAATAAAAATAAAAATTCTTCGATATTCGATATCGATTATTAAAATATATCGTGATATTTATCGTTATCGTTATATCGCCCAGCCCTATGTTTAGTCCCTTGTTTGAGCCGAATCTGGGTTTAACATGATTTGTGGAGCTCCCTCTGGTGTTGTGGTCGTGGTATTCACTGACCTTTGGGAAGTATTTTGACATGTACATGGGTACCTTAGTGGTGTAGTGTATCTTGTAGACCAGGCCCATTGCAAGGTGCTGTACTCTGTCATCTACTCTAAGCCATCCTAGGTTGTCAAAGTGGGCAGGGGTGAGGTGGGTTCTAGGAG